>NC_141028.1:20022500-20190000 GCF_052040795.2 Danio rerio | reverse complement strand
GTCTAAAGCGCAGAGCGCAAAAGCATTTGGTGCATATCAGAATCCATTTTTGCTATTTTAAGGACAGAAAAATATGCTTTGTGCCCCAGCGCATGGTCTAACAGGGTTATGCTTATTCTCTTAATGAGTTATGGGTGTGTTTTGATCATAATCTGCATTAAATGAATCAGATTCCCATTCCCTTTAAGAGTCAGTTGTGTCACGCCATGGTGCATTTGCCATTTGTGCTTCACTCGTGAGAGAACAGTTTAACAGACCATCTGCAGTGTAAGGATAAAGAATGAGCCTCCTCCATTCGGCCTCTTTACTTTCTCTTTCTCTTTATTTTACACTTTTACTTTTGTGGATAAGAAAACTGTGTTGTAAGCATGCCACTAAAGACATCCATTAGCTTACATAATTAATATAATTTGTGAAGCAAAAAATTTGTTCCAAAACTAAAATTAGCTCTAATTTCCAGCAAACAAATAAATAAATGTGTGGTCTAAAACCTGAGTTTCATCCAAACACACATCTTATTTTTATGCCATATATAGTGTTGCATACATCTCCAAAACTCAACAGGTGGACAAATCTAAGCTTGTTTTTATCAAAACAAATATAAATATGCATACAACAAATAGTACTACTAATAATATCATTATACACATACAAATTGTCATGCATATATTAAAAAAAGGCATGGAGGCATGAAAAAGGCATGGAGGCAGTGGGAACAGGTACAGGGAACTTAAGAGTAGCTGATTTATTGATGCGTTTATGATAATAAATCTCCTGTATCTCCAGGTAAGGTGAAGGTCCTGTATGACACTCAGACACCAATGTGTCCGATCTGTCATGCTGTTCTGCGGTCAGGAGAGTTACAGGAGCACATGGAGCAGGAGATGGAGAGACTAATGCAGATGCACAACAGGTACATCCTAATGTTCATTCAGTACAAACTGTCTATTCTTTATTAGTTCCACCTCCTGATTCACATGAATTGTTTTCATTCATTTCATTGGAAGTGGATTATTATTATTATTATTATTTTATTTTGTTTTGTTTTAATTTGTCTTGTTTTATTTTTATTTTTTTTGTGCAATCCATATAGAGGTAAATAAAAATATCAAATGAAAATAAATGTGTCGACAAATAATAATACAATTTTGTGTAATAATTTATTGCATTAACATGTTTAAAAATTGTTATTATTAGAAATTTTAGCAGACATTTTTTTAATATAAACACAAAACATTTTAACATTTAGACATTTAAAAAAAAAAAAAACAGCCAACAGTCATAAAAATAATAATGAAACAAAAAACAAACATCCAACCAGTGCTACTCAATTCAATGGTAAAAGTAGGTACTAAAGGCATAGTAAACATTAATCACAAGTTTGTTAAAAGGAAATAAAAAAGAACATTTGTTTTTTTCAAATAACAAAACTTTGTCTATTAGGTCTGGCCCGTAGCCAACCAGGTGTAAGGCTGGGGGTTCTTTTCTTTCAAAGTTGACCTTTTTGTGGTTATAGGCCTCATTTAGGCTACTATTTAATTATGAGATTTAAATATTGCACATTTAAGCACTATTTTAGCTGTAATAGATTGTGATAGATGTCCAAAACAAATACATTTGAACCATACTTTTGGTGCTGCACACATTTTTCATTCATTCATTCATTCATTTTCTTGTTGGCTTAGTCCCTTTATTAATTCGGTGTCGCCACAGCCGAATGAACCGCCAACTTATCCAGCACGTTTTTACAGAGCGGATTCCCTTTCAGCCGCAACCCATCTCTGGAAAACACACACACACACACACACACACACACACACACACACACACACACACACACACACACACACACACACACACACACACACACACACACACACACACACACACACACACACACACACACACACACACACACACACACACACACACACACACACACACACACACACACACACACACACACACACACACACACACACACACACACACACACACACACACACACACACACACACACACACACACACACACACACACACACACACACACACACACACACACACACACACACACACACACACACACACACACACACACACACACACACACACACACACACACACACACACACACACACACACACACACACACACACACACACACACACACACACACACACACACACACACACACACACACACACACACACACACACACACACACACACACACACACACACACACACACACACACACACACACACACACACACACACACACACACACACACACACACACACACACACACACACACACACACACACACACACACACACACACACACACACACACACACACACACACACACACACACACACACACACACACACACACACACACACACACACACACACACACACACACACACACACACACACACACACACACACACACACACACACACACACACACACACACACACACACACACACACACACACACACACACACACACACACACACACACACACACACACACACACACACACACACACACACACACACACACACACACACACACACACACACACACACACACACACACACACACACACACACACACACACACACACACACACACACACACACACACACACACACACACACACACACACACACACACACACACACACACACACACACACACACACACACACACACACACACACACACACACACACACACACACACACACACACACACACACACACACACACACACACACACACACACACACACACACACACACACACACACACACACACACACACACACACACACACACACACACACACACACACACACACACACACACACACACACACACACACACACACACACACACACACACACACACACACACACACACACACACACACACACACACACACACACACACACACACACACACACACACACACACACACACACACACACACACACACACACACACACACACACACACACACACACACACACACACACACAGACACAGACACAGACACACACACACACACACACACACACACACACACACACACGTCTATGCTACCAAGAGGGGACCGTCGCTCTATACAGGCCAAGAGGGGACCAGGGTTTCTGCTCATTTTAATAAAATAAAAATCACATACAAAATTTTCTTTTAAGGTCTTTTTTCATAATATAACTGAAAATAAGTATTTTAATTTTTTTTTAAAACACATGCCAAGTGGGGACCTGAAGCTCTGGGCGACATCTACCTATCCAGCAGGGGACCTTCATAGACTGCAGAGACACTGAGTGTGAAACACACAGACTGCTGGAACACAGACTCTAAACTCACAATCTGACTTTATTTACATGCTTAACTCTAACATTTTAAACATTTATATATTATTAAATATTGTAATAGTGACATTAAAACCTAAATAATTGAGTTTAATCTGCATAAATTGTTTGTTATATATGTGCATATATATCAGTATATATATATATATATATATATATATATATATATATATATATATATATATATATATATATATATATACTGCTCAATTTAAATGAGTACACACATTTAATCAACATCTTAGTGAATATTGACAATATGCACTCCTGTATTTTTACTAAAACACACACCAAGTGGGGACCTGAAGCTCTGAGTGTGTCTACCTATCCTTTAGAGACTGCTGGAACACAGACATTAACTCACAATCTGACATTATTTAATGCTAAACTCTAAAACCTTTTTAAAACTTTTAACATTTATATATTATTTAATATTCTAATAGTAACTTTATATGTTAAATAATTTAGTTTTACCTGCAAATACAGAAGTCAACATTTGAAGTGGATCATAAAAGTATATTTATTCAATAGCTTTAGGACAACTTTGAAGAAAAGTTTTGATCCACTTGTTGGTTGATCAACCAGATGTTGACTGTATTTTAGACTTGAAATTAAAATAATTATATATGTATATACAGTTGTAGTCCGAATTATTAGCCACCCTGTATATTGTTTTCACCACATTTCTAAACATAATAGTTTTAGTAACTAATTTCTAATAACTGATTTCTTTTATCTTTGCCATGATGACAGCACATAATATTTGACTAGATATTTTTCAAGACACTAGTATTCAGCTTAAAGTGACTTTTAAAGGCTTAACTAGGGTAATTAGGTTAATTAGGCAAGTCATTGTATTACAGTGGTTTGTTCTTTAAATTCACAATATGCAAATTTTATAAAAACTCATGCCAAGTGGGGACCTAAAGCTCTGAGCGGCGTTTACCTATCCAACAGGGGACCTTAGCTGGAACACTGAATTTTTAATCATAATCTAACTTTATTTAATGTTAAACTTTAGGACAAACTTTGGCCACACTAATATATTTTTTGTTTAAAACACATATTTGTTTCGGCCTTCTTTCCACACTGAGATGGCATTTTTAGGAAATGAAAAATGGATATTTACCATTTATTTATGAAAAATATGACAATGGCATTTTCGTGTTGCAGTGTGGACTGTGGAAACTGCTTTCATAATAAAGCTGCCAATGAACATCATCAAAAACATCAGCTTTAGATTAATGTCAGTTTGGTCATGCTCCAGTCTGTCTGGAAATACATGAAGAAACAGAACAAACTGACAAAAACTCAATCCAGAACTTTGGCCAAATCTCTAAGATATTTCAGAACACCTAAATATATACACTGCCCAATTTAAATGAGCACACACACATTTGATCTATTTCTCAGTGAATGTTACTGTATTTTTACTAAAACACACACCAAGTGGGGACCTGAAGCTCTGAGCGGCGTTTACCTATCCAACAGGGGACCTTTTGAAACTTTTTTGAAACTTTTTCTCTAAGATATTTCAGAACACCTAAATATATACACTGCCCAACTTAAATGAGCACACACACATTTGATCTATTTCTCAGTGAATGTTACTGCATTTTTACTAAAACACACACCAAGTGGGGACCTGAAGCACTGAGCGGCGTTTACCTATCCAACAGGGGACCTTTTGAAACTTTTAACTTTAATTAACTTTATTTAAATGATAACTTTTGAAGAATTAAACCTTTACTTATTATTAAATATTCTGAAAGAAACATTAAATGCTAAATAAATAATAGTTTTTTTTTTGATCAGGTTTCAGAGGTTTTGTTGTGAAGTGAGAAACTAAATTACCCAACTGTGTTCAGTTTCATTTTAGTGGTTAATGTCAAAATAATTAAATTTTTTATATTTATTTGAAGTATAAGAATAAAGTCTGAGTTATTTACAATTTATCACGATTGACTGATGTATGTAGTATTTTCTTTTTCTTTTCTTTTTTAAAAGAAAAATACATGATTTTGTTTCTAATTACTGGTAAGCTGGTATGTTTTTTATTATTTTAAGTATTTTTACAGTGTATGTTTTAAGGCAATTGCTGTTTTTTAAATAATTATCAACACTGTTGTTTCAGAGATATTCAACAAGTGAAATATTAGTAAATATAAAGTCATCTGAACATGTGTTGCTCCATACTATCTAAGCTAGGCTGGTTAAGAACGATGTTTCATTTATTCGTCATTTCTCAGCATCACAAACACAACATAAAGATTTTGGAGCTCAAAACTCAATATTTGTTTTACTGCTGAATACTGTTTTTTTCAAGGGTTTCAAAGGTTTTGTTGTGAAGTGAGGAACTAAATTACCCAGTTGTGTGTAGTGTCAGAATATTTGCATTTTTTAACATTTATTCAAGGAATAGGAATGAAATCTGATTTATTTACAATTTATCCATCACTGTAAAATGCTGGGTTCCACACAACAGAGTTGTGTTGGGAAAACATGAAGGAATTAAGTCAACTTATTAGTCCACATCTCTAGGATGTTTCAAAACACCTAAATATATACACTGCCCAATTTAAATGAGCACACACACATTTGATCTATTTCTCAGTGAATGTTACTGCATTTTTACTAAAACACACACCAAGTGGGGACCTGAAGCTCTGAGCGGCGTTTACCTATCCCACAGGGGACCTTAGCTGGAACACTGAATTTTTAATCATAATCTAACTTTATTTAATGTTAAACTTTAGGACAAACTTTGGCCACACTAATATATTTTTTGTTTAAAACACATATTTGTTTCGGCCTTCTTTCCACACTGAGATGGCATTTTTAGGAAATGAAAAATGGATATTTATCATTTATTTATGAAAAATATGACAACGGCATTTTCGTGTTGCAGTGTGGACTGTGGAAACTGCTTTCATAATAAAGCTGCCAATGAACATCATCAAAAACATCAGCTTTAGATTAATGTCAGTTTGGTCATGCTCCAGTCTGTCTGGAAATACATGAAGAAACAGAACAAACTGACAAAAACTCAATCCAGAACTTTGGCCAAATCTCTAAGATATTTCAGAACACCTAAATATATACACTGCCCAATTTAAATGAGCACACACACATTTGATCTATTTCTCAGTGAATGTTACTGTATTTTTACTAAAACACACACCAAGTGGGGACCTGAAGCTCTGAGCGGCGTTTACCTATCCAACAGGGGACCTTTTGAAACTTTTTTGAAACTTTTTCTCTAAGATATTTCAGAACACCTAAATATATACACTGCCCAACTTAAATGAGCACACACACATTTGATCTATTTCTCAGTGAATGTTACTGCATTTTTACTAAAACACACACCAAGTGGGGACCTGAAGCACTGAGCGGCGTTTACCTATCCAACAGGGGACCTTTTGAAACTTTTAACTTTAATTAACTTTATTTAAATGATAACTTTTGAAGAATTAAACCTTTACTTATTATTAAATATTCTGAAAGAAACATTAAATGCTAAATAAATAATAGTTTTTTTTTTGATCAGGTTTCAGAGGTTTTGTTGTGAAGTGAGAAACTAAATTACCCAACTGTGTTCAGTTTCATTTTAGTGGTTAATGTCAAAATAATTAAATTTTTTATATTTATTTGAAGTATAAGAATAAAGTCTGAGTTATTTACAATTTATCACGATTGACTGATGTATGTAGTATTTTCTTTTTCTTTTCTTTTTTTAAAGAAAAATACATGATTTTGTTTCTAATTACTGGTAAGCTGGTATGTTTTTTATTCTTTTAAGTATTTTTACAGTGTATGTTTTAAGGCAATTGCTGTTTTTTAAATAATTATCAACACTGTTGTTTCAGAGATATTCAACAAGTGAAATATTAGTAAATATAAAGTCATCTGAACATGTGTTGCTCCATACTATCTAAGCTAGGCTGGTTAAGAACGATGTTTCATTTATTCGTCATTTCTCAGCATCAAAAACACAACATAAAGATTTTGGAGCTCAAAACTCAATATTTGTTTTACTGCTGAATACTGTTTTTTTCAAGGGTTTCAAAGGTTTTGTTGTGAAGTGAGGAACTAAATTACCCAGTTGTGTGTAGTGTCAGAATATTTGCATTTTTTAACATTTATTCAAGGAATAGGAATGAAATCTGATTTATTTACAATTTATCCATCACTGTAAAATGCTGGGTTCCACACAACAGAGTTGTGTTGGGAAAACATGAAGGAATTAAGTCAACTTATTAGTCCACATCTCTAGGATGTTTCAAAACACCTAAATGTATACACTGCCCAATTTAAATGAGCACACACACATTTGATCTATTTCTCAGTGAATGTTACTGCATTTTTACTAAAACACACACCAAGTGGGGACCTGAAGCACTGGGCGGCGTTTACCTATCCAACAGGGGACCTTAGCTGGAACACTGAATTTTTAATCATAATCTAACTTTATTTAATGTTAAACTTTAGGACAAACTTTGGCCACACTAATATATTTTTTGTTTAAAACACATATTTGTTTCGGCCTTCTTTCCACACTGAGATGGCATTTTTAGGAAATGAAAAATGGATATTTATCATTTATTTATGAAAAATATGACAATGGCATTTTCGTGTTGCAGTGTGGACTGTGGAAACTGCTTTCATAATAAAGCTGCCAATGAACATCATCAAAAACATCTGCTTTAGATTAATGTCAGTTTGGTCATGCTCCAGTCTGTCTGGAAATACATGAAGAAACAGAACAAACTGACAAAAACTCAATCCAGAACTTTGGCCAAATCTCTAAGATATTTCAGAACACCTAAATATATACACTGCCCAATTTAAATGAGCACACACACATTTGATCTATTTCTCAGTGAATGTTACTGTATTTTTACTAAAACACACACCAAGTGGGGACCTGAAGCTCTGAGCGGCGTTTACCTATCCAACAGGGGACCTTAGCTGGAACACTGAATTTTAATCATAATCTAACTTTATTTAATGTTAAACTTTAGGACAAACTTTGGCCACACTAATATATTTTTTGTTTAAAGATGAAGATTTAAACCTTTACTTATTATTAAATATTCTGATAGAAACATTTAATGCTAAATAAGTTCTACCTGCAAATATTTTAGGCTTGACATTGAAAGTAATACATGTAATAGATATAAAGCATACAAATAAAACATACAAAAAATATATTTTTTATAATTTGCCCAATTTCGGAATGTTTATAAAAAAATCTCTCAAGTATTTTTACAGTGTACGTTTTAAGGCAATTACTGTGTTTTTTTTATTTTTATAATTAATATATATTCAGTCTTTTTACAGTTTTTACAGTTACTTTTTATGTTTTAAGGCAATAACTGTTTTCTTTTTCAATAATTATCAACACTGTTCTTACAGAGATATTGAAAAAGGGAACTATTAGTAAATATAAAGTCATCCAAACATGTGCCGCTCAATACTAAAGGCTGATTTATACTTTCTCCTGGCGCAGCATCGTGAACCTCTGCTGACAGCGTGCGCAACATACAGACGAGCCTTTTATGACGCGTCCGCTGTTGACATATTCTTTACAATGTCAGGTGGTTGTCAAAAGAAAACCCCTGGAAAATCAGACAGATAAATAGAGAAGTCATTAATAATCATATATATTTATCATAAATGTCGTTCAAGATTTTTTTTTAATTATTGTTATTTTAAACAATTTTTATAATCATTTAAGATTTTTTTATTTTCAAACTTTGTTGCATCACTTGCTTTTGTGTTTATATCTCTGACAGTTCTACCTAAAGTTTATTAACATATTAATGACAACAGAACATGGGTTGCTATATAAACATATATGTTTATCATGGCAAGAATACAAGCAAAAAATATATGAAAAATACACAAATTCAAACAAAAAGTTACCTTAGGGCTATTACTTATTATTTTACTTGTATTTAAACTGTTTATATTTATTTGGTCATAAATGCATAACACATTACTCTGTATAATATAAACATTTTCACAATTCGTAAATTAACTGTTTAAGTTAAATGTGCAATTTTCACAATATTGACTCAAACTCTTCGTACAAATATGTAGTTTAACCCTGAAAATGTAGATAACACATAAACATCAAAACACTTCAAAACTTGTTTTTAGTCAGCGTCTAAACAAAAGTAAATTACATCTGAAGGTTTTTCACGTGGCCAATAACAGTAGCTGTCAAATCTATCTACATACGAATCATTGCACAAAAATAAAAATCGTTCAAGTCATACTTCAATTAAATAAGCAAATATATACTTAAAGGTTTGTATTTTATTTGACAAAGTATATAGTACTCTGCAGTGTTTGTGTGTGTATGTGTGTTATATTTACTATGAGTGTTACATAATACATACTATTTTACAAACATTTCTGCCTGATGATTCAAAATAGGAGACAAAGCTTTGTTTTACCTTGCTAAATTATAAAGCAAACACAAGCATGCTGACTCTATTTTTTAGATTTAGCCCATTCCACAATACACACATTACTGTCTGGCTGGTTTGTGTCCTCTACTGATATGCTAAAAAGGCAATAATGGTCCAACATTTCTGACCATTATCGGCAGTAAAGCCCAGATAAACAGGCCATTAGTACACTGTAAACTGATTGGTTAAAATTTTTCTTTCTAGTCAAAAGAATAATTTAGTTTAGTGTCATTTTAGTGTTTAATATTTCTTTGCATTTATTTGAAGGAGTTATTTACAATTTATCACGATTGACTGTATGTAGTATTTTTTTTAAAGAAAAATACATGATTTTGTTTCTAATTACTGGTAAGCTGGTATGTTTTTTATTATTTTAAGTATTTTTACAGTGTATGTTTTAAGGCAATTGCTGTTTTTTAAATAATTATCAACACTGTTGTTTCAGAGATATTCAACAAGTGAAATATTAGTAAATATAAAGTCATCTGAACATGTGTTGCTCCATACTATCTAAGCTAGGCTGGTTAAGAACGATGTTTCATTTATTCGTCATTTCTCAGCATCACAAACACAACATAAAGATTTTGGAGCTCAAAACTCAATATTTGTTTTACTGCTGAATACTGTTTTTTTCAAGGGTTTCAAAGGTTTTGTTGTGAAGTGAGGAACTAAATTACCCAGTTGTGTGTAGTGTCAGAATATTTGCATTTTTTAACATTTATTCAAGGAATAGGAATGAAATCTGATTTATTTACAATTTATCCATCACTGTAAAATGCTGGGTTCCACACAACAGAGTTGTGTTGGGAAAACATGAAGGAATTAAGTCAACTTATTAGTCCACATCTCTAGGATGTTTCAAAACACCTAAATATATACACTGCCCAATTTAAATGAGCACACACACATTTGATCTATTTCTCAGTGAATGTTACTGTATTTTTACTAAAACACACACCAAGTGGGGACCTGAAGCTCTGAGCGGCGTTTACCTATCCAACAGGGGACCTTAGCTGGAACACTGAATTTTTAATCATAATCTAACTTTATTTAATGTTAAACTTTAGGACAAACTTTGGCCACACTAATATATTTTTTGTTTAAAAACACATATTTGTTTTGGCCTTCTTTCCACACTGAGATGGCATTTTTAGGAAATGAAAAATGGATATTTACCATTTATTTATGAAAAATATGACAAATGCATTTTTTTAATTATTTACTGCCAGTTTAACATTTTATAAGATTAGTCAAATTAAAACTAACCAGTTACCAATGTTTTGAACCCCCATTCGTTCCTACTGAAATTTGCATGACTATACCAACATTAATGGGGCTATTTGAGTCTTATCCAATCATGATCCAGATACAGTAGCTGGGTCGGTTTGTGTGAATATATATTCTGGGTACTTAACAGAACCTCCATTAACTTTTTTGCTAAGTAACAAATAACAACTTTGAAGGACAAAACTGCTTGTAGATTACTACATTGGAGATTTTTCAACCTACTAAATAGACCATACAAAGAAAAGTCTACTGAGGCCATATTTCATCCAACTTTGTCATTTAAGACAGAAAAGGTAAGTTGCACATTCTCAATTTATATTATAATAATATCTAAATGCTAACATGATAAAATGTTTGTTAAAAATGCAATGTAGTGCTTTGGTGAATTTTTACTATATACTAATTTTTTATTATAATTTTTTTTGTTAGTCAGTAATGTAAGTAAAGCTTTATTTATATAGCACCTTTTAATAAAAGTAAATCGGAAAACAGGTAAAAGAAAATATATCAATATGGTCAAATGCACTGTACCCTAAATATGTTTTAACATATTTCATAGGAATATGAGACCTAGAAGAGTCTGTGCGGAAAAGGAAGCTTTGGAATTTATTGCTTCTGGAACAGATAAAGGCATCTTTCAGAAAAAAGTTATAAGTCAAGAGAAAGGTAAGTTATCATTCAAGATTCTGCCTCCAGCACTGTAAGACTGTAAATCCCATCTAACAACGAATTTGATTAACATATATAAAAAGACATTAGTGTGTGGATGTGGAATGTGTGAAATCTTTAAAACATTAAAGTATGATTGGGATTGATTTTCTTTCAAATTATTTCTATACAATTAGTGTTTTTCCTGTTTAGACTGCACCAGCCAGAATGCTCCTGTATTATGATGTCACATACATTGTAAATCTAGACATACACAATGTAGACTATTTTTACTGAATATGGCTACACAGATAAGCATTTACTTAATCACACTTGTAAATACAGTATGAACCTTTTATATAAACTATTTTACTTTTTCACAACAATATGACTTACACAAAACCATATCATTGCGACCTTACAGAAAACCAGTCATAAGTGTCAATTGTATACATTTTTCTGAAAAATAAGAATAAATTAGCTTTGCATTGATTTATGGTTTGTTGAAACAGGACATTATTTGTCAGAAAAACAATTACTTCAGAAATCTGAGGGAGCAAAAAATCTAAATATTGAGAAAAAGTTTACTCTATTTTAAAAGTGGTTTAAAACTTAGCTCTAAAACTTGGTTTACCTCTTAGCAATGCATATTACTAGTCATGAATTCAGTTTTGATGTATTTATGGTAAGAAATTGTCAATGGAAAATAACTTAATGTTTTATTGATTTTTGGGAATAAAGTCAAATCTATTATTTTAACCCATGCGATGCAATTTTGGTTTTTGCCAAAAATATACCCATGCAACATAAGGTTGGTTTGTGGTCCAGGGTCACATATAAGCTATACAGTTATGGGCTTCATAAGCAGTACCACCTGTAAGGATGTTGTTTGCATTTGTTCAGACAAAAAAACATTTCCCTAAAAACTTCCTAAAATGTTGCAAATGCAAAAACACATTTATTTGTGAATTGGAGGACTCTAATAACAACATCTAAAAGGTGAACACATTTTGTTTGCTGTTTATATATATATATATATATATATATATATATATATATATATATATATATATATATATATATATATATATATATATATATATATGTGTCGCACAGGGTTATAATCACTTATACTCTATTTATTAGGTTATGGAGTAATTGCCTGCAAAGACATTGAGCCAGGAGAATTCCTGCTTGAGTATGCTGGAAGACACATAACTGGATCTGAAGGAGAGGCTCTGTTTAAAGAGTACTCAGCTGAAGATGCCGCGTTTCTGTACTTCTACTCCTACCAGGGACATTTATATTGGTAAGATGATTGTTCTATGATAAGATGAATTGTTCATATATATATATATATATATATATATATATATATATATATATATATATATATATATATATATATATAGTTTGTATGTTTGCTTTAAACTTACAATCATTTTGTCAACAATTATATTCACACAGTGTTGATGGCAGTAAAGACACAGAACGACTTGGACGATTCATTAACGATGATCACATTAAGCCGAACAGCAAAATTAAAATAGTAAGTCCATCTTTGTATTATTTACTTGTATTAATTTATACCTACAGTTTCATATCATCAAGCCAAACAGCTATAATGTATTTTATATATATATATATTCATACACAATACATGACTACTTATATGATGATTATTTGTGCGTGTGTGTGTTTGTTTGTTTGTGAACAACAGATATGTGATGGTGAGAAAAGACCACATTTATGTGCGTTTGCAACTACAAAAATCCCTGCAGGAGAAGAAATTGTCTTTGACTATGGAGATCCTGACTGCCCATGGAGACATGTATGTAAATTTGCAGTTATATAATGTGAGCAATTTATTTCATAAAGCTATTTATTTCATAAAGTTTCATAAAGACCTCATCCACAGAGGTCATGGTAAATGTATATAGTTTCTATTTATTTTATGTTTCTAAGTTATAGTTTCTATGTAATTTATTTAGTTTCTTTATTTGACTTTCTAAGTGAAAACATGACAGCAGGACTAAATCAAGAGTTACGTATTTCTTACACTTGTTTTACAGGAAATAGCCAATATGGATAATTCCTTGCCTCAACAACACAATGAGATGGACATCCCAGAGAATGTTTGCGATGATGTGACGGAATCATCATTATCCAACAATGAAGAGGAATGCTCTAAATGTGAAATGGTAATTAAGTGTTTATTTACATAACCATTGATTTGGAATAACGCAGAGACTGTTGAAAGTAATTACATGCAAATGTTTATGAATTTCAGAACAACATGGATCAACAGCTTTCCCTTTTCGTGGAAATGTCGGAAGAAGAAGAAGAGGGAGAAAAAGAGGAGGGTGAAGAAGAAGAAGAGGAAGAAAAAGAGGATAATGATGAAGAAGAAGTAAGCGAAACAAAAGAAGTACAAGGGAAAATAGAAGCACAAAAAGCCATCCGTGGTAAACCACTTAAGAAGACAATGACAGAAATGGATGAAAGTGCTAATGATTGTCAAAATCAACATATGATTAAGGTGAAAACGTCCTCAAACAAACCATGCCAACGGATCTACGACAAAAAGAATGTCTGCCTTTACTGTGAAAAGCCATATGCAAAAATAACAAGACATCTCAAACAAAAACATCATGGAGAAGTTGAAGTTGCAAAGGCATTGTCACATAAGCAAGGCTCAAGCATGCGAAATCTTTTATTAACTAAAGTACGGAACCTGGGAAATTTCCACCATAATAGTGCAGTCCTATCCACAGGAAAAGGGGAGATCATACCAAAAAGGCAAGCTTTGAATGTGTCAGTAGCAACTGACTACCTGCCTTGCAAGTTTTGCTTTGGTATGTATGTCAAAACTGACCTCTGGAGGCATCATAAACGTTGCAAGTTACAAAAAAAAGAGAATATTCTGGTGAGGCGGAAGGTTCAGGCAAGCTGTTCCCTGCTGTTGCCCATGGACTCGACAATTTCAGCTGGACTTCAAAAGATTATTGGAGACATGACATATGATGCTGTAACCCAGGTGGTAAAATCAGACACATTAATTTTGTCATTAGGTGAAAGAATGTTCCTAAAGAATGGTGAAGTTGGACGATACCGCGCTGACATCAGAAATAAGATGAGGGAACTTGCCAGACTACTTCTTGTGGCAAGATCCATTGACAAGGACATTGTTACTTTGAAGGACTTGATCAACCCAGCAAAGTTTAACACAGTACTTGAAGCTGTGAAAAAGATGACCGGATTTGACGGATCAACAAATAGATTTTCAGTTCCATCAACAGCACTTAAACTACGACATTCTCTTATTAAAGTGGCACAAATTTTGCAAGGGGAGGCTTTACGCCACGAAGATGAAGCTTTAAAGGGACGAGCAGAGCACTTTAATAAGCTTATTGAACTGGAATGGACAATCCATGTGTCATCAAATGCACTAAAAACACTATACCAGAAAAAATGGAATAGTGCACAAATTCTACCTCTAGCAGAAGACATCAGGAAGCTTCAAAAGCATTTAAAGTATCTTGAGGAGGTCAACAAACAAGAACTCAATGACCATCCATCCAAAAGCTCATGGAGTGATCTCTCCCAAGTCACTCTTTCACAGTTAATTTTGTTTAATCGGCGTCGTGAAGGAGAAGTTTCTAGAATGGAGGTCAAAACATATCTGCAGAGAAACCACATCAACATACAGGATGATATTTTGGAGAGTCTATCACCGTTTGAGAAGAAATTATGTGAGAATCTCACCAGAATAGAAATAAGAGGAAAGAGGGGTCGGAAAGTTCCAATATTATTACCAGCAAATGTAAAGGAATCAGTAGAACTTCTAATCAAAACAAGAGAAGATGCTGGGATTTCTCAAGCTAACCCTTACATATTTGCCCGTCCCAATTATGGATCACTAGAGAACATGCGTGGATGGGACAGCTTAAAGCGATATGCTAAAAGCTGTGGGGCTAAACATCCAGAGAACATCACTTCTACTAAATTGAGAAAACATGTGGCTACAGTTTCTCAGTTACTCAACTTAAAAACACATGAACTTGACCAGCTTGCCACATTTATGGGACATGACATCGATGTCCATAGGGAGTTTTATAGACTCCCTGAAGAAACGTTGCAAATGGCAAAAGTCAGCAGAATTCTTTTTGCCTTGCAAAGTGGAATAAGCAAATATAAAGGACAATCTTTGGAGGACATAACACCTAACATAAACTGTAAGTAAATGATTTCTGTGTATTGTGCTTTATAAACAAGGGAAATGCTGCACACTTGGTAAAACTTTGTCAATTTAACATATTATAAATAATATTTAATCATTTCAGCTGAAGAGGGCTCCAGCTCAGACTCAGAGGATGGTAATTCTAAAAAACAGACAAGCAGAGGCGGTAAGTTTTAAGTTGTCATTTTTTAATATAATTATTACTAATATTGAGTTAGGAATTATATACTTAAATGCAATATGGCTATAATTTAGTGTGCAATTTTAATTAAGGGTTGCTTCTCCATGTTTCAGAAAATGCTGACAAAGAGAAAGATCTTTCTGAAATTAGGGATCTCGACTCTGGAAAGGCTGCAGCCTCTCATGAGGTGATTGGACATATGAGTAATCCACTATTGTCCTTCAGTCAAATACGTATGTGATTCTATACACTAAAATACGGAAGTTCTAAGCATTTCTTTTTACAATTGAAAGATGTCTTTTGTGTTTTCAACTTGTATAACTCTGTAATACTGACATTACATTTTACTTATTCATTTCTTCGTATATTTAATAACCAACTAAATTTCTTTCTCCTCTCCTTCTTTATTAGGAAAACCCAAAAAGCCCTGGTCAGAAACAGAGAGGAAAGTCATAGAACTCTATTTCAAGAGCAACTTTAAAGAAATGAAGGCTCCTGGAAAAGTGGACTGTGAAAAATGCTTAAACAAAAATACAATTTTAAAGGATAATGGAAGAGATTGGAAAGCAGTTAAATACTTTGTGCACAACAGAATAATTTCGATTAAGAGGAATTTGACTCAAGGGTATCATGGTCTATATCCCTGAGAGCTTGTGATGTGGACTATCAGTGTTGAATCATAACTGTAATAGTCTATGTAAATGGAGCATCAGTGTGTCAAATAATTGATATTAGCTTATTTTAGATGCATGTCTAAACTTTTCAAGCAACAAAGTCTATTCTGCTTGGGCCTCTCAGTTATTGAATGCCTTGTTATGACTTTGGTTTTAGCCACTTTAAAATTTTACAAATTTCTTTATTTTACCTTTAATACCACCTTTTTTCCTTTACCAAACTATATATGTTTATTGTGATTTTAAATTTACAGAAAGTGAAAGCAACTTATTTGAAAAGTATTACAAAAAAAATATAGTATTATTTAATGTTATTGATTTTATTGTTGTCAACCTGTAGCCTGGAGCCACTTATCACTGAGGGTGGAATTGCACTACTGCAAGGGGGGTGGGGACGGGTGGGGTTGGGGGGCTGGTCTGGGGTGCTCTATTAGTGAGCTTATGCTATTTTGCAGGTAAACTCAGCTTGACAGTTTATCACTTTGAAAAGCATTTCCATTGTCAGGAGTTCAGCAAAAGCACATAACATGCCCTCAGTTCAAGACTGTGTGTGGATTTTAAATAAACTTTTCCTTGATTTCATTCAAAAATCTGTAGCTATGTTTCTTGTGTCTGTGTCTGTGTGTGCAACTTGCAATCCAACAAGTCAAAATGTGCAATAAGTGCTTTTAACAACTAAACGTTTTTAGGCAGCTGTAACTAATAATGAAATAAAACATTTTTTAAATAATAATGCAAAATAATATTAAAATAAAATGAATAAGAAAGTTTTAAACAGCAGAAAGTCATAAACAGCAACAGGTCTGTGCATGTAGCAGTGATCTCTGAAACAACCGTGTTGGCAATAAAGTTAATTTAATTAATTTTGAAAAAAAAATACAATTAAATGCAGCGCTGCACGAACTGTTCGCTTGAGTCTGTAAAAAAATTGTGTGCTCTGCCAGCCGAAATCATGTCGCGTGCACCCAAAGTGAACCCTGGCAAACACCGCGATAATGTCACCGATATTTGTTGACTTGGAAATGTGCAGCTGGCTCACATTATTTATATGACCTAAGGATGTTCAATTTTATGTTGTTTTATTTCCCTGATTGACAACTTACACTTGTTAACCAGTCCTTACCTGTTAGTGACATGTACCTTTGGAATTAAATCTAACCAATATAATGCACAATATTGACATCATGGGTCAATGATTCATTCAGTCATGACCACTAGTAGCTTTTAACTTCATATTAATTAAATTAAATATAATAAATACAATTAAATGCAGTACAACAATGAAACATGTTACCTAAACTGAGATGTGATATGTTTTTTAGGTTTAGGTCCACGGTTTGTGCACAATGCTCTTATGTTGTAAAATCAAAGCCACATATTTGGCTTTTCACATACAAATTTCACATACAAAACACTGTGGAACGTCTGATCAACACTAGAAAAGTCTCTTGAAATCAGTACTGACCCTGATAAAGCAGACATATTCACTCACAGATTCACTTTTCCACTAACAGCCACAGTTCAGCTTCTGGAATTGGTTCGCATGAACATTTTTAAACCATCAAAGTGGATTTTTAATATAATTATCTTTTTAGTTTCATCTGTGTTGTCTTGTATGTCAAATATTGAAATGTTAGCAGTGTTTTCATGAGTGTGAAATTTGGTTTATGATATTGTGACTTTGCTGAGGTATGTGTGTGTTACTGACACGTCTGAGAGTGTGTCTTCTCTGTATAGAGATGTAAATGAGCAGCGGGGGTCAAGACAGTGGAGGAGGGGGTCAGCAGCAACACAAACTCTGCTAGCCTCTCTTCACTTTAGTCTGCTAGAAATCTCTTAAATTTAACCGTCTTTGTTGAACAAAATGGCAGTGATGCTCAAACAATTACAGCATTAATCAAAAGCTGATGAAGATATATCATAAACTATTTTCCTTTGGTTTCTTTATTTTCATGTTCTCTGTTCTATAGTTGATGATAATCTGAGATCTCAGGCCCTGTCCACAGCAATAATTGTTTTGGGGTTTTTTGCATTCATACAAGCATTGTTTCAAGGGCTGCGAGCAGATGGAAATGGGGAAACTGGTTAAAATGGTGTGATGTGTATGCTACACCTTATAGAGTAAAACAAGCAGACAGAGTAGCAAGATACACTAAATCACAGAATAGTTGTGCTTCAGCACAAAAATGGCAACAAAGATTACTAAAGTCAGACGATTTTACTATCATGTGACTTTTGATAATCTGTGAATCCTCATGTTCTTTATGCTGCTGTTTATCATTTATTTACAACTATACCCCTGCAAAACCTGTCACAGACACATATACATTTTAATTTAATTTAATTCAAATTACATTTTCAGCTAAAGACTGGTTAACAAACAGAAATAAAATAATAATGTTTATTTTGTTTTATTTTCCTGATTGAAAACTTACACTTGTTAACCAGTCCTTACCTGTTAGTGACATGATTAGAAATGTACATTTGGAATTAAACTTATTTAAAATGGATAAATAAGGATTAATGTCATTTCGAGCTATGGTTTACACAACACTGGTGCTGTCCTGAAACAAACTTTTTGAACAATGGCTTACAGAGTAAAAACCTGTAACTCTGGAAGAAATGGACTTTATGAAGTGTCTTGACTGAAGTTAGTTTGTCATGGGCCATGAATGAAAAGTTAGTGACTGAAATGGCAGAGGTGGCCTGATGGTGGAGAATTTGTATCCGCCATCAGCTGTTTGGACTCATAGTGTGAGAAATGAACTGCAGTTGAACTTGTCGCAAAATTATTAACAAAATACCAAAAATCACATATGGTACAATGATGAACACTAACTTGTTGTTGTGTAAAATGCAGGAGGAAACTAGCGTCTAATGCTGATGTAATGATGATAATCCAGCAATGTGCTATAACATGTCAAATGGGATCATGAAAGGAGCATTCAAAAATCAACTCATGTAAACTCCTGAATCATATCAATGCCTTATTCTGATTAAGAAACATAATTAGATTACTGATGTCTATGTAAACAAAATCATTGACAGATTACAGAGCTGTGTTTGTGCTGCAGGCACTGCTAAGTTTATTTACACTACTATAACAACATGGTAAAGCTGTGTTAACTCTGTGCTTGGTTGTGTCTTTGCCATCATCTTCTTTTTCTGTCTGTACTCTGCATGTTAATGACTCTTCTGTGAGTTTACTGTATCCAGCATATAGGTGTGGTATACACCTTTATAGGTATTACACCATTTTAACCCGTTCTTCCATTTCTTGAAATAATACTAGTATGAATGCAAAACTTTATAAATCTGCAAAAAATCAAAAAATAAATATAACAATCGTTGCTGTGTAGACAGGGCTTGAGATATCCTGAACTATAGAACAGAGCACATACAATCAAAGAAACAAAAATAAAAGTGTTTATGATATATCTTCATCACTTTTTTCTTTAAATGTTAAAAAGTGTTTTTGTTTCCTATTTTTGAATTGTCATGATTGTCATTTTGAGAAACACAGACAGTTGGAGGTTAGAGACAGAGTTAGAGGTTTGTGTTGCTGCTGACCACACCACTGTAACCTCCACTGCTCATCTACATCTCTATACAGAGCAGACACACTCTCAGACGCTTCAGTATACAACACACACTACAGAGAACAGTTCCATATGCAGAAAGTACAGAAAGACTTTGTCAGTGGTAGTAATTAATAGTGATCTGATTATTTAAAGTAACGTTTAAATATTTGATATAAAAGACAACACAGATAAAACTAAAAAGGTAATTATATAAAAAAAATCCACTTTGATGGTTTAAAAATGTTCAGGCATGAACATTTTTTCAATTTCCATCTGCTCGCAGCTCAGATTATCATCAACTATAGAACAGAGAACATGAAAATAAAGAAACCAAAGGAAAATAGTTTATGATATATCTTCATCAGCTTTTGATTAATGCTGTAATTGTTTGAGCATCACTGCCATTTTGTTCAACAAAGACGGTTAAATTTAAGAGATTTCTAGCAGACTAAAGTGAAGAGAGGCTAGCAGAGTTTGTGTTGCTGCTGACCCCCTCCTCCACTGTCTTGACCCCCGCTGCTCATTTACATCTCTATACAGAGAAGACACACTCTCAGACGTGTCAGTAACACACACATACCTCAGCAAAGTCACAATATCATAAACCAAATTTCACACTCATGAAAACACTGCTAACATTTCAATATTTGACATACAAGACAACACAGATGAAACTAAAAAGATAATTATATTAAAAATCCACTTTGATGGTTTAAAAATGTTCATGCGAACCAATTCCAGAAGCTGAACTGTGGCTGTTAGTGGAAAAGTGAATCTGTGAGTGAATATGTCTGCTTTATCAGGGTCAGTACTGATTTCAAGAGACTTTTCTAGTGTTGATCAGACGTTCCACAGTGTTTTGTATGTGAAATTTGTATGTGAAAAGCCAAATATGTGGCTTTGATTTTACAACATAAGAGCATTGTGCACAAACCGTGGACCTAAACCTAAAAAACATATCACATCTCAGTTTAGGTAACATGTTTCATTGTTGTACTGCATTTAATTGTATTTATTATATTTAATTTAATTAATATGAAGTTAAAAGCTACTAGTGGTCATGACTGAATGAATCATTGACCCATGATGTCAATATTGTGCATTATATTGGTTAGATTTAATTCCAAAGGTACATGTCACTAACAGGTAAGGACTGGTTAACAAGTGTAAGTTGTCAATCAGGGAAGTAAAACAACATAAAATTGAACATCCTTAGGTCATATAAATAATGTGTCATATAAATAATTTAAATTGGGCAGTGTATATATTTAGGTGTTTTGAAACATCCTAGAGATGTGGACTAATAAGTTGACTTAATTCCTTCATGTTTTCCCAACACAACTCTGTTGTGTGGAACCCAGCATTTTACAGTGATGGATAAATTGTAAATAAATCAGATTTCATTCCTATTCCTTGAATAAATGTTAAAAAATGCAAATATTCTGACACTACACACAACTGGGTAATTTAGTTCCTCACTTCACAACAAAACCTTTGAAACCCTTGAAAAAAAACAGTATTCAGCAGTAAAACAAATATTGAGTTTTGAGCTCCAAAATCTTTATGTTGTGTTTGTGATGCTGAGAAATGACGAATAAATGAAACATCGTTCTTAACCAGCCTAGCTTAGATAGTATGGAGCAACACATGTTCAGATGACTTTATATTTACTAATATTTCACTTGTTGAATATCTCTGAAACAACAGTGTTGATAATTATTTAAAAAACAGCAATTGCCTTAAAACATACACTGTAAAAATACTTAAAATAATAAAAAACATACCAGCTTACCAGTAATTAGAAACAAAATCATGTATTTTTCTTTAAAAAAAATACTACATACAGTCAATCGTGATAAATTGTAAATAACTCCTTCAAATAAATGCAAAGAAATATTAAACACTAAAATGACACTAAACTAAATTATTCTTTTGACTAGAAAGAAAAATTTTAACCAATCAGTTTACAGTGTACTAATGGCCTGTTTATCTGGGCTTTACTGCCGATAATGGTCAGAAATGTTGGACCATTATTGCCTTTTTAGCATATCAGTAGAGGACACAAACCAGCCAGACAGTAATGTGTGTATTGTGGAATGGGCTAAATCTAAAAAATAGAGTCAGCATGCTTGTGTTTGCTTTATAATTTAGCAAGGTAAAACAAAGCTTTGTCTCCTATTTTGAATCATCAGGCAGAAATGTTTGTAAAATAGTATGTATTATGTAACACTCATAGTAAATATAACACACATACACACACAAACACTGCAGAGTACTATATACTTTGTCAAATAAAATACAAACCTTTAAGTATATATTTGCTTATTTAATTGAAGTATGACTTGAACGATTTTTATTTTTGTGCAATGATTCGTATGTAGATAGATTTGACAGCTACTGTTATTGGCCACGTGAAAAACCTTCAGATGTAATTTACTTTTGTTTAGACGCTGACTAAAAACAAGTTTTGAAGTGTTTTGATGTTTATGTGTTATCTACATTTTCAGGGTTAAACTACATATTTGTACGAAGAGTTTGAGTCAATATTGTGAAAATTGCACATTTAACTTAAACAGTTAATTTACGAATTGTGAAAATGTTTATATTATACAGAGTAATGTGTTATGCATTTATGACCAAATAAATATAAACAGTTTAAATACAAGTAAAATAATAAGTAATAGCCCTAAGGTAACTTTTTGTTTGAATTTGTGTATTTTTCATATATTTTTTGCTTGTATTCTTGCCATGATAAACATATATGTTTATATAGCAACCCATGTTCTGTTGTCATTAATATGTTAATAAACTTTAGGTAGAACTGTCAGAGATATAAACACAAAAGCAAGTGATGCAACAAAGTTTGAAAATAAAAAAATCTTAAATGATTATAAAAATTGTTTAAAATAACAATAATTAAAAAAAAATCTTGAACGACATTTATGATAAATATATATGATTATTAATGACTTCTCTATTTATCTGTCTGATTTTCCAGGGGTTTTCTTTTGACAACCACCTGACATTGTAAAGAATATGTCAACAGCGGACGCGTCATAAAAGGCTCGTCTGTATGTTGCGCACGCTGTCAGCAGAGGTTCACGATGCTGCGCCAGGAGAAAGTATAAATCAGCCTTTAGTATTGAGCGGCACATGTTTGGATGACTTTATATTTACTAATAGTTCCCTTTTTCAATATCTCTGTAAGAACAGTGTTGATAATTATTGAAAAAGAAAACAGTTATTGCCTTAAAACATAAAAAGTAACTGTAAAAACTGTAAAAAGACTGAATATATATTAATTATAAAAATAAAAAAAACACAGTAATTGCCTTAAAACGTACACTGTAAAAATACTTGAGAGATTTTTTTATAAACATTCCGAAATTGGGCAAATTATAAAAAATATATTTTTTGTATGTTTTATTTGTATGCTTTATATCTATTACATGTATTACTTTCAATGTCAAGCCTAAAATATTTGCAGGTAGAACTTATTTAGCATTAAATGTTTCTATCAGAATATTTAATAATAAGTAAAGGTTTAAATCTTCATCTTTAAACAAAAAATATATTAGTGTGGCCAAAGTTTGTCCTAAAGTTTAACATTAAATAAAGTTAGATTATGATTAAAATTCAGTGTTCCAGCTAAGGTCCCCTGTTGGATAGGTAAACGCCGCTCAGAGCTTCAGGTCCCCACTTGGTGTGTGTTTTAGTAAAAATACAGTAACATTCACTGAGAAATAGATCAAATGTGTGTGTGCTCATTTAAATTGGGCAGTGTATATATTTAGGTGTTCTGAAATATCTTAGAGATTTGGCCAAAGTTCTGGATTGAGTTTTTGTCAGTTTGTTCTGTTTCTTCATGTATTTCCAGACAGACTGGAGCATGACCAAACTGACATTAATCTAAAGCAGATGTTTTTGATGATGTTCATTGGCAGCTTTATTATGAAAGCAGTTTCCACAGTCCACACTGCAACACGAAAATGCCATTGTCATATTTTTCATAAATAAATGATAAATATCCATTTTTCATTTCCTAAAAATGCCATCTCAGTGTGGAAAGAAGGCCGAAACAAATATGTGTTTTAAACAAAAAATATATTAGTGTGGCCAAAGTTTGTCCTAAAGTTTAACATTAAATAAAGTTAGATTATGATTAAAAATTCAGTGTTCCAGCTAAGGTCCCCTGTTGGATAGGTAAACGCCGCCCAGTGCTTCAGGTCCCCACTTGGTGTGTGTTTTAGTAAAAATGCAGTAACATTCACTGAGAAATAGATCAAATGTGTGTGTGCTCATTTAAATTGGGCAGTGTATACATTTAGGTGTTTTGAAACATCCTAGAGATGTGGACTAATAAGTTGACTTAATTCCTTCATGTTTTCCCAACACAACTCTGTTGTGTGGAACCCAGCATTTTACAGTGATGGATAAATTGTAAATAAATCAGATTTCATTCCTATTCCTTGAATAAATGTTAAAAAATGCAAATATTCTGACACTACACACAACTGGGTAATTTAGTTCCTCACTTCACAACAAAACCTTTGAAACCCTTGAAAAAAAACAGTATTCAGCAGTAAAACAAATATTGAGTTTTGAGCTCCAAAATCTTTATGTTGTGTTTGTGATGCTGAGAAATGACGAATAAATGAAACATCGTTCTTAACCAGCCTAGCTTAGATAGTATGGAGCAACACATGTTCAGATGACTTTATATTTACTAATATTTCACTTGTTGAATATCTCTGAAACAACAGTGTTGATAATTATTTAAAAAACAGCAATTGCCTTAAAACATACACTGTAAAAATACTTAAAATAATAAAAAACATACCAGCTTACCAGTAATTAGAAACAAAATCATGTATTTTTCTTTAAAAAAAATACTACATACAGTCAATCGTGATAAATTGTAAATAACTCCTTCAAATAAATGCAAAGAAATATTAAACACTAAAATGACACTAAACTAAATTATTCTTTTGACTAGAAAGAAAAATTTTAACCAATCAGTTTACAGTGTACTAATGGCCTGTTTATCTGGGCTTTACTGCCGATAATGGTCAGAAATGTTGGACCATTATTGCCTTTTTAGCATATCAGTAGAGGACACAAACCAGCCAGACAGTAATGTGTGTATTGTGGAATGGGCTAAATCTAAAAAATAGAGTCAGCATGCTTGTGTTTGCTTTATAATTTAGCAAGGTAAAACAAAGCTTTGTCTCCTATTTTGAATCATCAGGCAGAAATGTTTGTAAAATAGTATGTATTATGTAACACTCATAGTAAATATAACACACATACACACACAAACACTGCAGAGTACTATATACTTTGTCAAATAAAATACAAACCTTTAAGTATATATTTGCTTATTTAATTGAAGTATGACTTGAACGATTTTTATTTTTGTGCAATGATTCGTATGTAGATAGATTTGACAGCTACTGTTATTGGCCACGTGAAAAACCTTCAGATGTAATTTACTTTTGTTTAGACGCTGACTAAAAACAAGTTTTGAAGTGTTTTGATGTTTATGTGTTATCTACATTTTCAGGGTTAAACTACATATTTGTACGAAGAGTTTGAGTCAATATTGTGAAAATTGCACATTTAACTTAAACAGTTAATTTACGAATTGTGAAAATGTTTATATTATACAGAGTAATGTGTTATGCATTTATGACCAAATAAATATAAACAGTTTAAATACAAGTAAAATAATAAGTAATAGCCCTAAGGTAACTTTTTGTTTGAATTTGTGTATTTTTCATATATTTTTTGCTTGTATTCTTGCCATGATAAACATATATGTTTATATAGCAACCCATGTTCTGTTGTCATTAATATGTTAATAAACTTTAGGTAGAACTGTCAGAGATATAAACACAAAAGCAAGTGATGCAACAAAGTTTGAAAATAAAAAAATCTTAAATGATTATAAAAATTGTTTAAAATAACAATAATTAAAAAAAAATCTTGAACGACATTTATGATAAATATATATGATTATTAATGACTTCTCTATTTATCTGTCTGATTTTCCAGGGGTTTTCTTTTGACAACCACCTGACATTGTAAAGAATATGTCAACAGCGGACGCGTCATAAAAGGCTCGTCTGTATGTTGCGCACGCTGTCAGCAGAGGTTCACGATGCTGCGCCAGGAGAAAGTATAAATCAGCCTTTAGTATTGAGCGGCACATGTTTGGATGACTTTATATTTACTAATAGTTCCCTTTTTCAATATCTCTGTAAGAACAGTGTTGATAATTATTGAAAAAGAAAACAGTTATTGCCTTAAAACATAAAAAGTAACTGTAAAAACTGTAAAAAGACTGAATATATATTAATTATAAAAATAAAAAAAACACAGTAATTGCCTTAAAACGTACACTGTAAAAATACTTGAGAGATTTTTTTATAAACATTCCGAAATTGGGCAAATTATAAAAAATATATTTTTTGTATGTTTTATTTGTATGCTTTATATCTATTACATGTATTACTTTCAATGTCAAGCCTAAAATATTTGCAGGTAGAACTTATTTAGCATTAAATGTTTCTATCAGAATATTTAATAATAAGTAAAGGTTTAAATCTTCATCTTTAAACAAAAAATATATTAGTGTGGCCAAAGTTTGTCCTAAAGTTTAACATTAAATAAAGTTAGATTATGATTAAAATTCAGTGTTCCAGCTAAGGTCCCCTGTTGGATAGGTAAACGCCGCTCAGAGCTTCAGGTCCCCACTTGGTGTGTGTTTTAGTAAAAATACAGTAACATTCACTGAGAAATAGATCAAATGTGTGTGTGCTCATTTAAATTGGGCAGTGTATATATTTAGGTGTTCTGAAATATCTTAGAGATTTGGCCAAAGTTCTGGATTGAGTTTTTGTCAGTTTGTTCTGTTTCTTCATGTATTTCCAGACAGACTGGAGCATGACCAAACTGACATTAATCTAAAGCAGATGTTTTTGATGATGTTCATTGGCAGCTTTATTATGAAAGCAGTTTCCACAGTCCACACTGCAACACGAAAATGCCATTGTCATATTTTTCATAAATAAATGATAAATATCCATTTTTCATTTCCTAAAAATGCCATCTCAGTGTGGAAAGAAGGCCGAAACAAATATGTGTTTTAAACAAAAAATATATTAGTGTGGCCAAAGTTTGTCCTAAAGTTTAACATTAAATAAAGTTAGATTATGATTAAAAATTCAGTGTTCCAGCTAAGGTCCCCTGTTGGATAGGTAAACGCCGCCCAGTGCTTCAGGTCCCCACTTGGTGTGTGTTTTAGTAAAAATGCAGTAACATTCACTGAGAAATAGATCAAATGTGTGTGTGCTCATTTAAATTGGGCAGTGTATACATTTAGGTGTTTTGAAACATCCTAGAGATGTGGACTAATAAGTTGACTTAATTCCTTCATGTTTTCCCAACACAACTCTGTTGTGTGGAACCCAGCATTTTACAGTGATGGATAAATTGTAAATAAATCAGATTTCATTCCTATTCCTTGAATAAATGTTAAAAAATGCAAATATTCTGACACTACACACAACTGGGTAATTTAGTTCCTCACTTCACAACAAAACCTTTGAAACCCTTGAAAAAAAACAGTATTCAGCAGTAAAACAAATATTGAGTTTTGAGCTCCAAAATCTTTATGTTGTGTTTGTGATGCTGAGAAATGACGAATAAATGAAACATCGTTCTTAACCAGCCTAGCTTAGATAGTATGGAGCAACACATGTTCAGATGACTTTATATTTACTAATATTTCACTTGTTGAATATCTCTGAAACAACAGTGTTGATAATTATTTAAAAAACAGCAATTGCCTTAAAACATACACTGTAAAAATACTTAAAATAATAAAAAACATACCAGCTTACCAGTAATTAGAAACAAAATCATGTATTTTTCTTTAAAAAAAATACTACATACAGTCAATCGTGATAAATTGTAAATAACTCCTTCAAATAAATGCAAAGAAATATTAAACACTAAAATGACACTAAACTAAATTATTCTTTTGACTAGAAAGAAAAATTTTAACCAATCAGTTTACAGTGTACTAATGGCCTGTTTATCTGGGCTTTACTGCCGATAATGGTCAGAAATGTTGGACCATTATTGCCTTTTTAGCATATCAGTAGAGGACACAAACCAGCCAGACAGTAATGTGTGTATTGTGGAATGGGCTAAATCTAAAAAATAGAGTCAGCATGCTTGTGTTTGCTTTATAATTTAGCAAGGTAAAACAAAGCTTTGTCTCCTATTTTGAATCATCAGGCAGAAATGTTTGTAAAATAGTATGTATTATGTAACACTCATAGTAAATATAACACACATACACACACAAACACTGCAGAGTACTATATACTTTGTCAAATAAAATACAAACCTTTAAGTATATATTTGCTTATTTAATTGAAGTATGACTTGAACGATTTTTATTTTTGTGCAATGATTCGTATGTAGATAGATTTGACAGCTACTGTTATTGGCCACGTGAAAAACCTTCAGATGTAATTTACTTTTGTTTAGACGCTGACTAAAAACAAGTTTTGAAGTGTTTTGATGTTTATGTGTTATCTACATTTTCAGGGTTAAACTACATATTTGTACGAAGAGTTTGAGTCAATATTGTGAAAATTGCACATTTAACTTAAACAGTTAATTTACGAATTGTGAAAATGTTTATATTATACAGAGTAATGTGTTATGCATTTATGACCAAATAAATATAAACAGTTTAAATACAAGTAAAATAATAAGTAATAGCCCTAAGGTAACTTTTTGTTTGAATTTGTGTATTTTTCATATATTTTTTGCTTGTATTCTTGCCATGATAAACATATATGTTTATATAGCAACCCATGTTCTGTTGTCATTAATATGTTAATAAACTTTAGGTAGAACTGTCAGAGATATAAACACAAAAGCAAGTGATGCAACAAAGTTTGAAAATAAAAAAATCTTAAATGATTATAAAAATTGTTTAAAATAACAATAATTAAAAAAAAATCTTGAACGACATTTATGATAAATATATATGATTATTAATGACTTCTCTATTTATCTGTCTGATTTTCCAGGGGTTTTCTTTTGACAACCACCTGACATTGTAAAGAATATGTCAACAGCGGACGCGTCATAAAAGGCTCGTCTGTATGTTGCGCACGCTGTCAGCAGAGGTTCACGATGCTGCGCCAGGAGAAAGTATAAATCAGCCTTTAGTATTGAGCGGCACATGTTTGGATGACTTTATATTTACTAATAGTTCCCTTTTTCAATATCTCTGTAAGAACAGTGTTGATAATTATTGAAAAAGAAAACAGTTATTGCCTTAAAACATAAAAAGTAACTGTAAAAACTGTAAAAAGACTGAATATATATTAATTATAAAAATAAAAAAAACACAGTAATTGCCTTAAAACGTACACTGTAAAAATACTTGAGAGATTTTTTTATAAACATTCCGAAATTGGGCAAATTATAAAAAATATATTTTTTGTATGTTTTATTTGTATGCTTTATATCTATTACATGTATTACTTTCAATGTCAAGCCTAAAATATTTGCAGGTAGAACTTATTTAGCATTAAATGTTTCTATCAGAATATTTAATAATAAGTAAAGGTTTAAATCTTCATCTTTAAACAAAAAATATATTAGTGTGGCCAAAGTTTGTCCTAAAGTTTAACATTAAATAAAGTTAGATTATGATTAAAATTCAGTGTTCCAGCTAAGGTCCCCTGTTGGATAGGTAAACGCCGCTCAGAGCTTCAGGTCCCCACTTGGTGTGTGTTTTAGTAAAAATACAGTAACATTCACTGAGAAATAGATCAAATGTGTGTGTGCTCATTTAAATTGGGCAGTGTATATATTTAGGTGTTCTGAAATATCTTAGAGATTTGGCCAAAGTTCTGGATTGAGTTTTTGTCAGTTTGTTCTGTTTCTTCATGTATTTCCAGACAGACTGGAGCATGACCAAACTGACATTAATCTAAAGCAGATGTTTTTGATGATGTTCATTGGCAGCTTTATTATGAAAGCAGTTTCCACAGTCCACACTGCAACACGAAAATGCCATTGTCATATTTTTCATAAATAAATGATAAATATCCATTTTTCATTTCCTAAAAATGCCATCTCAGTGTGGAAAGAAGGCCGAAACAAATATGTGTTTTAAACAAAAAATATATTAGTGTGGCCAAAGTTTGTCCTAAAGTTTAACATTAAATAAAGTTAGATTATGATTAAAAATTCAGTGTTCCAGCTAAGGTCCCCTGTTGGATAGGTAAACGCCGCCCAGTGCTTCAGGTCCCCACTTGGTGTGTGTTTTAGTAAAAATGCAGTAACATTCACTGAGAAATAGATCAAATGTGTGTGTGCTCATTTAAATTGGGCAGTGTATACATTTAGGTGTTTTGAAACATCCTAGAGATGTGGACTAATAAGTTGACTTAATTCCTTCATGTTTTCCCAACACAACTCTGTTGTGTGGAACCCAGCATTTTACAGTGATGGATAAATTGTAAATAAATCAGATTTCATTCCTATTCCTTGAATAAATGTTAAAAAATGCAAATATTCTGACACTACACACAACTGGGTAATTTAGTTCCTCACTTCACAACAAAACCTTTGAAACCCTTGAAAAAAACAGTATTCAGCAGTAAAACAAATATTGAGTTTTGAGCTCCAAAATCTTTATGTTGTGTTTTTGATGCTGAGAAATGACGAATAAATGAAACATCGTTCTTAACCAGCCTAGCTTAGATAGTATGGAGCAACACATGTTCAGATGACTTTATATTTACTAATATTTCACTTGTTGAATATCTCTGAAACAACAGTGTTGATAATTATTTAAAAAACAGCAATTGCCTTAAAACATACACTGTAAAAATACTTAAAAGAATAAAAAACATACCAGCTTACCAGTAATTAGAAACAAAATCATGTATTTTTCTTTAAAAAAAGAAAAGAAAAAGAAAATACTACATACATCAGTCAATCGTGATAAATTGTAAATAACTCAGACTTTATTCTTATACTTCAAATAAATATAAAAAATTTAATTATTTTGACATTAACCACTAAAATGAAACTGAACACAGTTGGGTAATTTAGTTTCTCACTTCACAACAAAACCTCTGAAACCTGATCAAAAAAAAAACTATTATTTATTTAGCATTTAATGTTTCTTTCAGAATATTTAATAATAAGTAAAGGTTTAATTCTTCAAAAGTTATCATTTAAATAAAGTTAATTAAAGTTAAAAGTTTCAAAAGGTCCCCTGTTGGATAGGTAAACGCCGCTCAGTGCTTCAGGTCCCCACTTGGTGTGTGTTTTAGTAAAAATGCAGTAACATTCACTGAGAAATAGATCAAATGTGTGTGTGCTCATTTAAGTTGGGCAGTGTATATATTTAGGTGTTCTGAAATATCTTAGAGAAAAAGTTTCAAAAAAGTTTCAAAAGGTCCCCTGTTGGATAGGTAAACGCCGCTCAGAGCTTCAGGTCCCCACTTGGTGTGTGTTTTAGTAAAAATACAGTAACATTCACTGAGAAATAGATCAAATGTGTGTGTGCTCATTTAAATTGGGCAGTGTATATATTTAGGTGTTCTGAAATATCTTAGAGATTTGGCCAAAGTTCTGGATTGAGTTTTTGTCAGTTTGTTCTGTTTCTTCATGTATTTCCAGACAGACTGGAGCATGACCAAACTGACATTAATCTAAAGCTGATGTTTTTGATGATGTTCATTGGCAGCTTTATTATGAAAGCAGTTTCCACAGTCCACACTGCAACACGAAAATGCCGTTGTCATATTTTTCATAAATAAATGATAAATATCCATTTTTCATTTCCTAAAAATGCCATCTCAGTGTGGAAAGAAGGCCGAAACAAATATGTGTTTTAAACAAAAAATATATTAGTGTGGCCAAAGTTTGTCCTAAAGTTTAACATTAAATAAAGTTAGATTATGATTAAAAATTCAGTGTTCCAGCTAAGGTCCCCTGTGGGATAGGTAAACGCCGCTCAGAGCTTCAGGTCCCCACTTGGTGTGTGTTTTAGTAAAAATGCAGTAACATTCACTGAGAAATAGATCAAATGTGTGTGTGCTCATTTAAATTGGGCAGTGTATATATTTAGGTGTTTTGAAACATCCTAGAGATGTGGACTAATAAGTTGACTTAATTCCTTCATGTTTTCCCAACACAACTCTGTTGTGTGGAACCCAGCATTTTACAGTGATGGATAAATTGTAAATAAATCAGATTTCATTCCTATTCCTTGAATAAATGTTAAAAAATGCAAATATTCTGACACTACACACAACTGGGTAATTTAGTTCCTCACTTCACAACAAAACCTTTGAAACCCTTGAAAAAAAACAGTATTCAGCAGTAAAACAAATATTGAGTTTTGAGCTCCAAAATCTTTATGTTGTGTTTGTGATGCTGAGAAATGACGAATAAATGAAACATCGTTCTTAACCAGCCTAGCTTAGATAGTATGGAGCAACACATGTTCAGATGACTTCATATTTACTAATATTTCACTTGTTGAATATCTCTGAAACAACAGTGTTGATAATTATTTTATTATACACCAGTTATTGACATCAAAAATACATTGTAAAATTACTTTTAATTGTATATAATTATACAAATTTATATAAAAAACGTATTAAAACTAACAGTAAACAGTTAAAATAATCAAGTAATTTTATTTTGAAAGTTAAGCAAGTCATTTATATATTCATCCATACCTACATACACTACACAACACAGTCAAAAAAGACTGATCAATTCTAAATATACTAAACTAAATTTTTCATTATTGTACACCAAAATAATAAATATGACTAAATACAATTAATGTAACCACTAAAATTACAATAAACAATTTAATTCCTCACTCCACAACAAAACCTTTAAAACCAATTGAAAAAAAACTTTCAATAGAAATAAAATGATTGATTCTTGAGCATCAGAATCTTTGCAGTTCTTGGCAAATTGGAAATAAAACAGGCATTGCTCATATCCAACAGGGGACCAGGGCTCATACTAACTAATTCAATTTTCTTTGTCTACTCTAAGCTCACATTTCTTCACACAAAGTCCAATTTCTGTAAACCACATATTTTATTTAATAGACCAATAAAAGCTGCTGCTTTATTAAGCTTTTTAAATGTATATAGTAATTGTCCTACAGTATTTAGCACAAGAGTGAAATAATAATGGAAATAACTGATATTATTTTGCTTCACTTTAATCTTAGATGTCCTAAATGAGTAAAGTTATATTTGAAGAATTTAGAGGAGTTTAGAAGTTTAAAAGACTCTAGACTAAAAGACTTTAGAAGTGTTAAATCTCCCCCAGAGTCTCTCAGGGCCATCAGCCATTCACAGACAATAGAGAAGTGTGTGTGAATGACGTGTGTGAAACAGCCCGCAGTACCTCCCCCCAGCCTACAGAGACGCTGCTGAGAAGGACTTTACACACACACACACACTTAGGTCCCCTCATGGTCAAAATTAAAAAAACATTACCAAAGGTCTTTTCACTTGATTTTAGCATGTTTTAAGGCATGACCAAGAGGGGACCTGAAACACACACACACACACACACACACACACACACACACACACACACACACACACACACACACACACACACACACACACACACACACACACACACACACACACACACACACACACACACACACACACACACACACACACACACACACACACACACACACACACACACACACACACACACACACACACACACACACACACACACACACACACACACACACACACACACACACACACACACACACACACACACACACACACACACACACACACACACACACACACACACACACACACACACACACACACACACACACACACACACACACACACACACACACACACACACACACACACACACACACACACACACACACACACACACACACACACACACACACACACACACACACACACACACACACACACACACACACACACACACACACACACACACACACACACACACACACACACACACACACACACACACACACACACACACACACACACACACACACACACACACACACACACACACACACACACACACACACACACACACACACACACACACACACACACACACACACACACACACACACACACACACACACACACACACACACACACACACACACACACACACACACACACACACACACACACACACACACACACACACACACACACACACACACACACACACACACACACACACACACACACACACACACACACACACACACACACACACACACACACACACACACACACACACACACACACACACACACACACACACACACACACACACACACACACACACACACACACACACACACACACACACACACACACACACACACACACACACACACACACACACACACACACACACACACACACACACACACACACACACACACACACACACACACACACACACACACACACACACACACACACACACACACACACACACACACACACACACACACACACACACACACACACACACACACACACACACACACACACACACACACACACACACACACACACACACACACACACACACACACACACACACACACACACACACACACACACACACACACACACACACACACACACACACACACACACACACACACACACACACACACACACACACACACACACACACACACACACACACACACACACACACACACACACACACACACACACACACACACACACACACACACACACACACACACACACACACACACACACACACACACACACACACACACACACACACACACACACACACACACACACACACACACACACACACACACACACACACACACACACACACACACACACACACACACACACACACACACACACACACACACACACACACACACACACACACACACACACACACACACACACACACACACACACACACACACACACACACACACACACACACACACACACACACACACACACACACACACACACACACACACACACACACACACACACACACACACACACACACACACACACACACACACACACACACACACACACACACACACACACACACACACACACACACACACACACACACACACACACACACACACACACACACACACACACACACACACACACACACACACACACACACAATTTAGCCTACCCAATTTACCTGCACCACATGTCTTTGGACTGTGGGTGAAACCGGAGCACCCGGAGGAAACCCACGTGAACGCAGGGAGAACATGCAAACTCCACACAGATACACCCACTGAGCCGAGGTTCGAACCAGCGACCAAGCGACCTTCTTGCTGTGAGGCGACAGCACTACCTACTGCACCACTGCTTCGCCCAACACAACACAATAGCGAAAGATGACTTTTCTTTCTAGGACTCCTAAAAAAATAATTGTGTGCAACTGTCCAAAACTGATTAGCTGAAATCAAACCAAAGCACGGATTTCATTTGGTCTTAATACCTTTTTGATGGGTTATTTTTATTATTTTTGATGGCATAGCAGTCAGAATAGAACAAATCAGCTCATGTATGGGACAAATTCTGGACTTTTGTCAGTAAGGGGTGGGTCTTCCAAACCACCCGAACCCCTTCTTGCTATGGGACTGTAAGGTATACCGGATTTTCTATGTTAGATGTAATGTACCCGTTAACTCTGTCAGCCATATTTTAGGAGTTGGAACCTACTTTTTTCTTCTAAAATAAAGGATACTCTCGTTTTGGCCGAGATCAACCCTTATGAAACAAACTGTTAATTTAATGCGTTTACATTATATCATTTACAATAAGTACTCAAATAAAGCAGATAATCTCACTGCTGATTATAAGACTCTAGAATGTATTTGTTGCCATAACCCCCCTTAATCACCTCTTTTAAAAATAAATATCATTTTTAAATGCTTTTTATTAATGTATTAACTAATTGGTTTATTAATTCTTTGCAAGCAAGAATTATTTCATTCTGGAAATCAGTGAGATACTGGAGAATAATATAAGTATACAATATATTATAATCATATATTAAACTTACTTTTTACATTTAAAGTATTGTGTAAAGTTATTTTATTTTATGAATAAAAGTTTCCAATGCTGTCTGCCATGGATCTTCACAAAGAAGACAAAAACAAAACCCATCACGTTCCTCGATACAGTAATGAATACGACACAATCCATATTATGCCCGAGACAATCAATATATTATCCATTCATCTCTCATGTCTTGCTTTATTTCTACATTCATCAGGCTCAATAAGAGATCATCTTCTGATCATTGGCATGTTGATGTGATTGTTTTTGAGCTGCCTCCATCTCTCTGAACACACACACAGTAAAGTGCCACTGACAGTCAACATGCTCTTCTGTCACTCTTACTCAAATCTCATCAAAATGCATCGCCGCCCATAGAAAAGACATTGAAAAACTGGAGACAAGAGCAGGAGAGCTGGAGGAAGGGCAAAACCCGTGCTGATTGAGAAGATGAACACACACACACACACACACACACACACACACACACACACACACAAACAGACGTCTGTCCCTTTCTAAAGGCACATTAAATGCTTGCAGGTCTTGATGGCATATTTATCCACAGCCGCGGGGCATTTGCTTCAAACCTCCACCCTTTCTGCTTGTCTCCTCCATCATCGCAACATCACAAATTACACGCGGTTACATTGTTCCTGACATTTCACAGCCAGTCGAGCTCAAGGCAGTCCTTGTGAGAAAAAAAATCACAGCAAGCTAATAACGCATTTCCTCAGCGTTCGCTATCAGCCGCTCTGAACACATGAAGGATTTCTCCAATAAAGAAATTATAGCTGTAATCTGCTTAGTGACAGAGCTGTGGACAGTAATTGTGTCAAATTGAACTCGGCCCCAGGGTGTGTTCAAGCCTCGCTGCTGTACGGGACTCGAGTGGAGACAGCTTTTTATATAGCGTCGGTCAAAAGTTTGAGATCAGTAAGATGTTATAATGTTTTTAAAAGAAAGCTGTTGTGCTCACCAGGACTGCATTTATTTGATCAAAATATATGATCAGATTGTACAATTTTGTTATAAATGTAAATAATGATTTTATAGCATGTTTTGTTATGGAACATAATTATGAATATGATGTAGTTCATTTACTAATGAATGTGGGTAAATAAATGTAGTGAATGTGATTAATGTATTAAGGAATGTAGTTAAATACATAAAAATTTATACCTTGAAGCTGAATTTTTAGCCTTTCTCCATGTTACATGATCTTTTAGAATGTAATCTGCAATGTTAATTAGATATTATTCTCTGTCCTTCGACTTGATCCTTCCCTGATTTATCAGTGGTCACCACAGCGGAATGAAACACCTCAGATATTACTGGTGCGCAAAAACTTTTTCCTGCTTCATAGTTTTGTGGAAACTTTGAAATGTTTTTTTGAAGGTTCTTTGATAAAAAAGACAATTTAAATTACAGTATTAATTTAAAATAAAATGTCAAATTAATAAAAATAAAAAGTGTTTGCAAGTCTTGAACATTATATTGTTAACTTGGTGAATAAAGTACATGCTTTTAATTACTTTTGAATGGTACTGTAGTAAAGTTTACTCAAAAATATGAAGCAGCCCAACGGTTTTCAACAATCCAGATCATCATATTAGAATGATTTATGAAGAATCATGTGACACTGAAGACTGGAGTAATGATGCTGAAAATGCAGCATTAAATGATGAAATAAATTACATTTTAAACTGTTTTCTATAAAAAAATTTATAAATTGTAATAATATTTCAGTTTTACTGTTTTTACTGTATTTCCTTATCAAATAAATGTAGCCTTTTAGTGCAAAAAAAATATTATTTTTTAAACATTTAACAACGATACTTATTGCTAAATTTCAACTGTTAGTCAGGGTTGCCAGGTTTTTGCAACAAAACCAGCCCAGTGGCCTGTCAAAAACAGCCCAATAATATCAGAGCTTAAATTAAGCCACAGCACATTCAAAAAGTGCATATTTTACATCATAAATGGTTTTGTTTTTTAAATAACATTAGTTAGGACAAAACCGTGATGGCAGAAGTGAACCCTAAACTTGTGAAATAAACTTTTGTAGATATAACTTAACAACAATCCTGGAGAATCCTGCCAATCTGTTACCTAGGAAATGAAAACAGCAGCACCAAGTGTGCATATCCTATTCTGTTTCATCACCCTAGAACAGGTGTTAAAATATCAATTTGGTAGTGCAAACTTAAAAATAAAAAATGAATGCAACCATATAAACATAATTAATGCAGTATGTCAAACCTTTAACCTGCATAATAAAAAACAACCAGCAGGAAGTGGTTAAAAAAGGCCAATTTTTCAACCCTGCTGTTAAGTATATTGTTAACCCTTTGATGCACTACATGGGTCTAAATCTAAGTTATTTTTTTATATCTGTTTTATAGCTTGTGCACCTAAGGGTAAACAGATTTTACTTACATTTTCTTTGCCATACTTCATTTCTTGCATCTTCTGATTCATGTTTAATGGGATAGTGATGTTAATCAGACTCTGGTGTTTACAGTCAGGGTCCTGCTCAGAAGGAGTGTCTCTCCGCCGGGCCGCCTAAGGTACGGATGCTCCAGTGTACTTGTTATATACCGTTTATTTGTCTCAACAGGTCATAATAACCAGTATCTCAATGTCTCTCTCAGTCTCTGTTTTCTATGCACATAAAGAGAGAGGGTTCCTCTTCTGCCTCTTCTCCACGTCCTGCTGATGAGGCTGTGCACTCTGACAGGTACCAGGTGAGCACATGTTATATTATATAAAGCTAATTTAAGTGTGCTTTAGTTATTTCTGGAGAGAACACGTCAGTCAAGTGTTTGTAACAGCACTAGGTACAGTGCTGCCCTCTTCTGGACTGAAATGGAATTGAAAATACCATTTGAAAGAACATTTGGTCGTAATAATAATAATAATAATAATAATAATAATCGCAATAAATTCACATGAATGTTCGCTTTTATAATGTACATTTCCCAAGCTTAGTGTCACTCTGGCATTTTTGTAATTTAGTTTATAATGTGATTAAGATTACAGTATGAGTATTAAAATATATCTCGTTTTCCTTCTCTTTTTTCATTTCAGACATTTTTGCGAGTACGATCGAACAGGCAAACGAGACTGAATGGTATGTTGTCAGTGACTTACATTTCATTCATTCCCTATGCAGGCACATAAACATTCTGACCATATTCATACATCTAATATGAACAGGAGTTAATACATGAATGTCCATGAATGTGCTCTAAAAATGTTGGGTTGCTTGAACGTAAATTTGGGTAAAATATGAACACTTAAAGTCTATAATTCCCAATTAAACATCTCCCTGACCTTTGACCTAGCACCCTCACGAGCAGAGCAGATCATTGATTGACCTTTGACTCTCTGATATGTTAACAGTTAAGGAGCTCTGCTGGTGCCGGTGCTACGCCAAACACAAAGTGAAATCTGGTCATGTTTGGCCTGACTGTGGATTCCCACATGCACCTTCTTGCCCACTTTCTGGTAAGCTGCTCTTCACACACAATACCAAATGTTTTCTTAATGTCACCAAATAGGTCACCAAATTTTTTCAATTTTTTAAATTAGTCATTTTAAAAATTAAAAATGAACCAAAAAGGATTATTATATCATAGTTTACTCACTCTCACTTGTTCCACACTTGTTTTTTTTTTATTTCTGTTGAACACTAAAGAAGATATTTTGAAAAATGTGTAAAACCAGTAGCCATTGACTTTGAAGTCAATAATAATTTGCCAATGGTGGAGTATAATCTAGTTTTTGCTTTGAAATAAGACTATTTTGCTTTTTTTAAAATGAAGAATTCACTTTTTTTTTTACATATTATGTGTGAAAACGACAATATTTTGTTCTTGTTTAGAAAATGCTTCTTGATTTAAGAATTTTTAGATATTTGGGCAAGAAGCAAGACAAAACTCTAGTTAAGAAAAGCATTTTTTGCGATGTCTACAGTAATTTAGTTCCACCATAGCATTGCTATAACATTCTTCAAATATTCCTCAATTGGGTTCAATAGAAAAAAAGAATCTTAACAAAATTTTTAACCACTCAAGGATGAGTAAACACTGAATAATTGTTGATTTTTGGCTGAACTATCCCATAAAATATGCTTCAACTGGGACAATAATCTGAAATTTAAGAACTCGTGAAAAGGTGAAAATGATATATTACATTTATTATATTATATATTACAAGAAAATGAAAACAAGTATAGTTTATTCAGTCTCACTTGTTTCAACCCTGTTTGAGTTTCTTATTTCTGTTGAACATAAAAGAAGATATTTTGAAAAATGTTGAAAACCAGTAACCATTGACTTTGAAGTCAATAATAATTTGCCAATGGTGGAGCAAAATAATCTAGTTTTTGCTTTGAAATTAGACTATTTTGCTTATTTTTAAGTAAAAATTAACTTTTTAAAAACATATTATATGTGAAAACGACAATATTTTGTTCTTGTTTAGAAAATGCTTGTTGATTTAAGAATTTTTAGATATTTGGGCAAGAAGCAAAACAAAACTCTACGTAAGAAAAGCATTTTTTGCGGTGTCTATAGTAATTTAGTTCCACTATAGCATTGCTATAACATTCTTCAAATATTCCTCAATTGTATTCAACAGAAAAAAATCTCTTCAAGGTTTTGAACCACTCAAGGATGAGTAAATGCTAAATAAATGTTGAATTTTGGCTGATCTATCCCTTTAAAAAGGCCTCATCTGGAATACTAATCATAAATCCTTTCAGGGAGCAAATGAGTATGAACTCGTGAGATTGCGAAAATGATATGCTATTTAATGTAACATTACTCCCTTGGCACAGTAAGACAGTGAGTTTTAAGTCTTTGTACTGTGAAATAATGATACTCTGTCATGTTGAGTTTTCAATCATTTATCAGGGCTGTTAATTTTTATGTTATTTCATTAAGATCTAAAAAAGGTGAGCCGGACGATTGGTCACAGCTAATTGATCAGATTCTCTCTCTAATTAACAATCCTTTCTTCGTTGCGGTCAACTTGACTGCGATTGTAACGGCCTCCGCTTTTGTTTCTACTGTCTCTTTGACTGTATTATGAGCTGAGGCTCCTAAAGATTAATGTCCCTTAACATCATTAGCAGCTCAGCAAAACACAGAGGTTTTAATGGAGTGTTGGATCCTGTTCCAGCTTGCTGAATTTTACCTCCTCCTTGTGTGTGTGTGCGTTTTAAAAAATGTGAGATGCAGAGAACACTGGAAAACCTGTATTTATCTTTGTTTTATAATCAGATAAACAGATCAGTCCAATCCCCCTTGCTCTTTATTTATCTTTTCAGGCCATAGAAGCACTTGTGTCTTATCAGTTTGAAACTGTGTTTATTTCCATAAAACTCTACCTCTAAAGAAAAAATCTAATCAGAAACTGTGTATTTAACGCTTCGTAATATTAGATAAGACAATATGAAAAGTGTGAAGCATCATCTTTATTTGTTTATTTCTTTTTTGCAGCACGCATTGGGAAGCTAAAAAGACGGAAAGCAGAAGAAGAGCAGGTATGATGGAAAAAACCTTTCTCTCCCGAAGTCTGTGTGTCCTGTAGATCTGCTTTTACTGGCAGCTCTCAGACTGTCTGTGATGTCTGTGCTTGAGTGACAGGCGGCGTAAGACGTGCCGTCCGCTGTCCTCTTCTGCTAACTCAGCCGTATAATGTAGAAGACAGGTAGACGTGGCCAGGAGGATCAAACAAACTATAAACCTGCATGTGAAATGTTGTTTCTTTTATTTCCCGTTTCTTTACGCAGTGACCTAATGTCAAGAGGGAATTCAGGGCAGGTAGCAGATGAAAGTGCTGTCTTGAGGCTGGTGGAGACATTTTCTCCAGAGATACTGATATGTATGTGTGTGTGTGTTTTACAGAGAGACGGCATGTGTGTTGTTGAAGATGGCTCCGTGATCTCAGCCGGAAGGGAGTTTGAATGGGCTGAGCAGAGAAGAATACAGATGGTTTCTGTTCTCAGAGGCTTCAGAGGTATAAAACACACAAAAACGTAATTGAACTATGAGCCAAATGTACAGACGCAGCCATAAATTACAATCTGTGTACGTAAGGAATCCGACTCGAGTCAGATATGAGATTAGAAAAAGATATATATAACGTTTATTATAATGGAGTTTTGTTCCATCATGTTTTTTTTTATTTCAAACATTTGACATTTTTCTTGCAATTGCATGTTAATATACACTCACTGGCCACCTTATTAGGCACACCTTACTCGTACCAGGTTGGATCCCTTTTTGCCTTCAGAACTGCCTTAATCCTTCGGCATAGATTTAATAAGGTACTGGAAAAATTCCTTAAAAGATTTTGGTCCATATTGACATGATAGCATCACACAGTTGCTGCAGATTTGTTGGCTGCACATCCATGATGCGAATCTGCCGTTCCACCACATTCCAAAGGTCCAAAGGTGCTCTATTGGATTGAGATCTGGTGACTGTGGAGGTCATATGAGTACAGTGGACTCATTGTCATGTTCAAGAAACCAGTCTGAGAAAATTCACGCTTTATGACATGACACGTTTTTTTGCTGGAGGTAGCCATCAGAAGATGGAGACACTGTGGTCATAAAGGGATGGACATGGTCAGCAACAATACTCAACTAGGCTGTGGTGTTGACACGATTCTCAGTTGGTACTAATGGGCCCAAATGTGCCAAGAAAGTATCCCCCACAACATTACACCACCACCAGCCTGAACCGTTGGTACATGGCAAAATAGATCCATGCTTTCATGTTTATGACACCAAATTCTGACCCTACCATCCGAATGTCACAGCAGAAATCGAGACTCATCAGACCAGGCATAATTTTTCCAGTCTTCTGTTGTACAATTTTGTTGATCCTGTATAAATTGTAGCCTCAGTTTCCTGTTCTTAGCTGACAGGCGTGACACCCGGTGTGGTGTTCTGCTTCTGTAGCCCATCCGCCTCATGGTTGGATGTGTTGTGCGTTCAGAGATGCTCTTCTGCACACCTTGGTTGAATCCTTGAGTGGTTTCTATCAGCTGGAACCAGTCTGGCCATTCTCCTCTGACCTCTGGCATCACAAGGCATTTGCGCCCACAGGACTGGATTTTTTTTTTTTTTCGGACCATTCTCTGTAAACCCTAGAGATGGTTGTTGCCTGAAAATCAAAGTTGATAAGCAGTTTATGAAATACTTAAACCAGCCCGTCTGGCACCAACAAATATGCCACGTTCAAAGTAACTTAAATCCCTGTTCTTCTCCTTTCTGATGCTTGGTTTGAACTGCAGCAGATCGACTTGACCATGTCTACATGCCAATTCTGCCATTGCTGCCATTTGATTGGCTGATTAAAAATTTGCATTATCGAGCAGTTGGACGGGTATACCTAATAAAGTGGCCAGTGAGTGTATATCGGTTTACGTTTTTCTGAGACTAGCAAGTTTGTACATCAAACTTTAAAGTAAGAATCTAGCTGCTGCTACATTTTCATTGCAATTCTGAGCAAAGAAAAATGTCAAAATCGTAAAATGTAGCCTTGAAACTGTAATTTTGAAGTCAGAATTGTAAAAAAAACTAATTCAGATTTGAGAGAAAACCTATAGACTTGAGATTGCAAGTTCCTCTCAAAAACTGTGAAAAGTAACATCAGAATTCAGAAAAAAAGGCATTACAAGCTCAATCCCCAAAAAGACAAAAAAAAAAATACTGTAATGTATTGATGAACAGTCAAATAAAACACATATTTTATCCAATCTATCTGTTTATACGTGTTCATGTTTTAAATTTAGCAGTAAGCTTAGTGATTAGCTAAAGCAAATTAATAGTTTATTGAAATCAAAAGCAAGTGGCATCAGTTTGTAGTCACAATCCCTCTCTTGTGAGGTTCAGTGATTGTCAGTGTAATCAGAAAAGCAGCTCACTTGGTTTGGCAACAGTGCAGTGTGTGTGTGTTTGTGATAGTTTCACAACAGACACGTGAGGTAATGGAAGTGGTGTTAACCTTTTGAGAAGGAGATTACTGTAAAATCGCTTAACCAGGGGTCAGAAACAGAAACAGAGCGGATCACAGAGGTCGCACAGACCTTTATGTCCTCATAGGCACTTTTCATTTTTTTTTTTTTACCACTTTGCAGTTCATCAGTTGTGCACCTAAATCTCTTTTTGAAATACACACTGTCACATACATGCAATACATCCTCTGTTGTTCTGTTAAAACGCTGTTTTACATTATGCTCCTATCAAATGTCTTCAGGTTTGGTGAGCAGCACACTGAAAGAGCACCAGGATAGTGATGCAGATCTGGATGTAGACGGCGATGATACTTTGGAGTATGGAAAAGTGCAGTATCCTTTTTACAGTATGCTGTCGGAATGGCACAAGCAAAATGCATGTATCTGTTTTTTTCATTCAAGCATATGTAATAAGAAGAAATGTTTCCTCAGCAAATGATCTCAGATACACAGAGGCGGATGTGATTCCCTGCTCAGGAAATGAAGCCAGAGATGCAGAGGAGAGGCAAGCGTTAAGAGGAGCCATTTTAAAGTAAGAACGGATAAAATAAGCACACCGTTTATCAGTGCTTCTTTGACATTTTATCAGTACTTATTTTCTCTTTTTTTTTGCTTTACAAGTGGAGATACAACCAGCAGGTTCTCTCCAGAGCAAACCAAGTTGGCAAACTCAGGTGAGCAAATTGATCAAATTGACATCTGTGTCATTTTTGTGCCAATGTAGCTTTACTGTAGTTAAATCCACAGAGGAGATCAAAGTTAGTGAACAACCGACAATTTCCTACATTTTAAAGTTACCGCTTCATCTTATTTGAAGGTAAAAGCAATTATTTTAAGCACATTTCATTCAAACAGATCAGTTTTTGTTGAACTTTGGGACACTGTATGCCAAGACTGTATGCCTTGGCCTGTTTAGCAATTCAAGCGGCAGCGTTGAACTGATTGCCTATTGAGATTCTCCACTGGATCCTGTCCTTTTGTGCTTTTGTCTCTCATGGACAACCAACCTTGATTTCCTCCTTTAGGGGATTTGGATAATTAGTGACATTGTAAAAAGTCAATATTTTAGAAATCACATATTTGAAAAGACCAGCTTTTCTTGCTTTGGCTCTTGGACTTTATCTGGACCACCTTCTGTCAGATTTCAGCCACTTTAGAACGGCTCACCGTCTTGCAAAGTCAGTAAAAAGTGCAACGTTGGACTGCCAGTTAAAGGAATAGTTCACCCAAAATTTATATTCTGCCATCATTTACTAACTCTTCACTCATTCAAATCATTTTTGAGTTTCTTTCTTCAGTTGAATATAAAGAAAAGATATTTTGAAAAATGCTGGTTGATGGCTCCCATTGACTTCCATAGTAATATTTTTCCTACTATGGAAGTTGATGGGTGCCATCAACCACAATATCTTCTTTTGTGTTCAAAGAAGATTTAAAACCACACAAGGGTGAATTTATGATGAGGTAATTATCATTTGTCATCTATCCCTTTAAATATGGTTTGTGAGATATTAAACAAATTACCCGGAGGTGCCAGATTCACAACAATAAATGTTCTCTATAAGTGTTTGGTGTTCTTTTTGTAGTCTAATTTAATGTTGATTTAAAGTACAATGATTCAATATTTTAAGTTGTTCTATGATATCTACATGGTAAATAAATAAGTGGCAAAGTTCTGTTTAAAATGTTACATGATAAATTATAAACACAGGAATGGGGTATATGAGCACAGACTTTAATTTTAAGATCTGATTTTTTTTTTTTTTTTTAGAAATCAGTGATCTTCACTGCCTGGCTGAGATACGATACAAACAATCTGTTATAGACCAAACAAGAAACACTGCATTAAATTCTATTTTCCAAGCCATGTCTTTAGAATATGGAAAGTAATTTTACCCCCCGTATTTTCAATGGAGTTTCTGTGCTAGCCTGCTGCTAATGACGACGCCTGCGTTTTAACTGTCTTTCGTCTCTTTTTACGCTTTAACAAACAAATGGATGCTTAAGCCTATTTAACTGATTATATTTGAATTACATTACAACATCAATGCTGCAAACGAAACCTTATGAAATTGAAAATAGTCAAATAAACCCTGTCACCATAAGTTCATCATTGACTGCAAAACACTATCTGTGCATAAAGCCCATTAGACCTAGAATAAAAAGCTCTTTATGGCATTAAAATAAACTAGTTTGCTCCTGAGTTGTGTTTTGGATTAAATATAGGCTAAATTATAATTTTACTTGCCAAAAGGGACTCACAGAGATATATTTAAAGTTACATTTTAAAGCTTTATCATATATGAACACATATAAAGGAATTAATATCAACCTCTGAATTAACAGTTTTATTTAATTTAATAGCGATCATTTACTTAAGGAAAATGACAGTAAGAGCTGAGTGATATGACCCAATGCATAAACATGCAGTGAACACTTATACTCACATTTTACATGTATTTGTTGCCTCATTACAAATAAATGTGACAATGTTCACAATACAAATGTTAAACTAACAAGCGATACATTTAAGCAGGCCTTCAGGGTGCTATTGAGTGGATGTATAATCTGTATATCCCGCACTTTGTGGTCTGATGCACTGTGAACAGATGGGAAACTTTGTGGTCACGCTTGGCTGCATGCTTTACAGAACTATTTACTCATCTTAAAGACTGTCCCATTTCAAAATAAGAGTCTCACATATTTAGTACAATACAAGCTTAGGTAAGCTTAAAAATGAGGTGAGCACATTATCATTGTTGTAATCTTACTAGGAAATGTTGTGGCCAGTGAAATTTAGCCTTGGCGGTGCATACTATTGATTCCATTGTCACAGTTGGTGTGTTTGTTCCAATTGGCCTGTTTTTTACAACTGGATTTAACACTCAGATGATTTACATGAGTATGAGGTAAAATGGTGTTTGAGTACCGTAATCAGAACTCTTATTCTTCAGCTATGCTTACTGTATATCCAGTTGCTGTTCTTCTTTATACTGCAGTGATCTTAAAATTACGCAAAATGTGTAGGTTTTTCTCTAGATTTGATCTCCACTTTATATACAGTACAAGAAAGTATACATTAATCAAGGGAATGATGTTTTCTGTCTGCAGAAACTCCTACTACAAGTAATGGGGAGGGTGACAACAATCTAAGCACAACATCCCCAAGAACCTGTAAAAACAGCGAGTTAGAGATGTAAGTAAAGTCACTTTAAATTAAAACTTCACCCATTTATTTTAAATCCATCTTATTATACTTCTAATATATAAGTATTCATAATTGAATGCATTGATGTACAAATACCGCTGGAGCAGTGGCATCGTTTTGCATGTTTTTAGACACACTGAGGGTCAGATGAGAAATATAAATACTCCTCTGTCCAGGCCTTTCCAACATTCATGTTATATTCTTGGAAGAGATCTCTGTAGAATCATGATTCAGCATTTCTCAAATCCTGTTGGGAAAAAGGATTTAAATGCGTTGTATGCGCCGGGACAGATTCTTATGCATTACAAATCATGCAACTGAGGTCAAGTTTGCACATGGATGCGACACATGAGGAATTATACATGACCCTTTCAATAAGACTCACACAAATCAGTTCTTCCTCAGCGGTGCTACAATTTGGCAGGTCCACCGAAGCGTGTTTGACTTATGTTTTAGAGTGTATCATTAATCAGTTTGATTGGTCCATTTATCAGGCAAGGAGTGTCAGATTCCAGGGGAACTATATGATATACTTTTTAAATGACTCTAAATGTATTATGTGTTTGTGATTTGTATTTGCATGCCCACCCACATGTTAGGGAATTAGCATTATTATTAACAACAATGTAACAAAGTAACAGTGACTCTCACTTACTTTCTGTGTCTCACACACACACACACACACACACACACACACACACACACAAACACACACACACACACACACACACACACACACACACACAAACACACACACACACACACACACACACACACACACACACACAAACACACACACACACACACACACACACACAAACACACACACACACACACACACACACACACACACACACACTGAGACAATGTAACAACATACAGCTTTAGAAAAAATGGCAATGGTAGCCAATCAAGTCATATTACATTATGAAGAACAAAAAACGATCATCTAGCCATATTTGTATTTTGATAACCTTGACGTTAATGAAGGTGGGACTTGTGCTTTTCAGCTGCAGGTCAGTTGCAGTGGCAGAAAAAAAAACTTCCTGAAACATACAGTATCTCATATATATGCTGAATCAGTGTTTCAGCTGTAGAACAACATTAGTAAACCATCTTGTGAACTATGTAATGTTATATCTTAAATTTGCATCAGGAACTCTATTCAGTATCCAACATTTTTTTGTTACTGTAGTAGGAAAATTATTATTATTTTAAATATTATTATTATTATTTTGATATCACATCCAAAACAAAATACTTTGTATAATATACTTAAAATATTTTAAAAAGACTCACATTTTAGATAAATACAAATGTTTATTTTTTGGTTTTGGATATTAAGCATCACGGTGGCACAGTAGGTACACAATTGCCTCACAGCAAGAAGGTTGCTGGTTCAAGCCTCGGCTGGGTCAGTTGGCGTTTCTGTGTGGAGTTTGCATGTTCTCCCCGTGTTCGCTCGATTTTTCTCTGGGTGCTCCTGTGTCCCACCCACAGTCCAAAAACAGGGGAAAAACAGGGGTACAGGGGAATTAGGTAATCTAAAATGTCCGTAGTGTACGAGTTTGAATGAGAGTGTACGGGTGTTTCTCAGTGATGGGTTGCTGCTGGAAGGGCATCCACTATGTAAAACATATGCTGGATAAGTTGGAGGTTCATTCCCCTGTGTCGACCCCAGATTAATAAAGGGACTAAGCCGAAAATAAAATAAATGAATGAATTATATTATATTATTTCATTTCATTCATTTTCTTGTCGGCTTAGTCTCTTTATTAATCCGGGGTCGCCACAGCGGAATGAACCGCCAACTTATCCAGCAAGTTTTTAGGCAGCGGATGCCCTTCCAGCCGCAACCCATCTCTGGGAAACATCCACACACACATTCACACACTACGAACAATTTAGCTTACCCAATTCACCTGAACCGCATGTCTTTGGACTGTGGGGGAAACCGAAGCACCCAGAGGAAACCCATGCGAAGGCAGGGAGAACATGCGAACTCCACACAGAAACGCCAACTAAGTCGAGTTTCGAACCAGCGACCTTCTTGCTGTGAGGCGACAGCACTACCTACTGCACCACTGCCTCGCCCTATATTATATTATATTATATTATATTATATTATATTATATTATATTATATTATATTATATTATATTATATTATATTATATTATATTATATTATATTATATTATATTATATTATATTATACTTTATTATATTATATGCCTTTATTCCACATTGCAAGCATATGTAAATTATAACAATTTTATTTATTTCTTTATTTATATAAATATACAATTTAAGATGCACAAAAAATATTATAAAATAATAAATGCACTGTATATATTAGGTGTACACTGGCGGAAGATGGTTCTGGCATGCAGCATATTTTTGTACCTGATCTGTCGTTGCTCCAGTAGGTATTTAGCCTGAGGACCAGGGCACTTATTTCATATTTCCAGCAGACAGCTACAAGAGGAAAAACCAGCATTCATTATGCTTATATTTGGCGGCTATTACATGAGGCATTTTTGATGGATCACTTAAACCCCCCTGCTGTCATAGTTCAATTCCTGAGAGCTGATTAAATGGGGATGCGTTGGCCAGGATGTTCCTACCGGGGATTAGGGGGCTCTGAGCGAGTGTTATTTAATTGTGGTGAAGTGGAAACAGTCGAGTGAGGAAGGGTTAGTGAGGCGGGAAGGAGGACTGTTCCTGACAAATGACAGAGAGCCGCGGGGCGCCTGCAGACCGGCCCGGTGTGGACACGCTAATAAAGCAATTACACTGAGACAATGTTTGCACACTGCGGCGACACGTCTGCCCCCTCACCTGCTGTAAGAGACACCTAAAGCTATTTTTGCACACATTGGAAGTTGTATATTTTTGGAATCATGTTGTAAATTTAAGGCATAGTTCAGCCAAAAATTTACAATTTAGTTACTCTTGTTACTTTATCCTCAGGTCATCCAAGATGTAGCTGATTTTTGCTGAATTCGCTTGAAAATAATAGTTTGAAAAAGTCAACAACTACTTTTGGAGTCTAAAAACTCATACAAGAAAATAGAATTATAATATATGTAACTCCTGATGATACATTGAGGTCCTATAAAATAAAACAATTGCTCTGTAATAATAATAAACACATTTTTTTTTCCAGTCGGCACTTTTTTCTTGGCACACTGACACAGATATTGCATGTGTGTTCACTTGTGATTGAAAAAAGTTTATTAGATCATTCAACAACTGTTATTTGACTTGCTTCTGACACTGAGCTATAAACACAATTCATTCATTCATTCATTTTCTTTTCGGCTTAGTCTTTTAATTAATCAGGGGTGGCTACTGCGAATGAACTTATCCAGTATATGTTTTAGACAGGGGATGCGCTTTCAGCTGCAACCTATCTCTGGGAACACCCATACAGTCTCATTTGCACACATACACTACTGATAATTTAGCTTACGCAATTCACCTATAGCGCATGTCTTTGGACTTCTGGGGGAAACCGGAGCCCCCGGAGGAAACCCACATGAACATGAGGAGAACATGCAAACTCCACACAGAAATGCTAACTGCACCTGCCTGAGGCTTGGACCAGCGACCTTCTTGCTGTGAGGCGACAGCCCTACCAACCGCGCCACCACGCCGCCCTAAACACAATACATTCACATTAAACCTATTTATAAATGCCCCACATTAAGTAATTTTACGAAAGTTTTAGTCTTAAATATATTTACTATTATTGTACTTTTATTGTTATTTTGTTGTATTGTTATTGTTTGTTTTTCTTTTTTTCTACTTCAATCGAACATGTTTTTTTTCTGTATTATGCTTGATGTATAACTTTGTGTTTCAAAAAAGTGCAGTAAACATTAAATGTATTATTTTTATTATTATTATTATTATTATATCTACAGCAAAAAAACTGAAACATATTTTACATGTTACGTATGTTCTACAATTTGGTTAAAAACACGAACACCTTTCAAAACCTTTCTACATGTAAAAATAATGACAAATTATGTACTGTAGCTTCAGTTATTATCTTCAGTTATGAAAATTCAATCAAAACTTAAATGTTTGTACATAAACCTATAAATCGGCCTCTTTTTATTTCAGCTCTAAAAAATATTAAAACAAAAAAAACATAATAAAATGTAAAAACCAACAAATAATTCATCTTGGTCTCAATCTTCAGTCACTAAAAGAATTCTAATCTCAAGAAATTAACATCATCTAGAACAAATGTTATGCACACACACAATGAGTTGTAAATTATATACATTATTTTAAAGTTTAAGCCTACGGCCTAATCCCAATTATATTATTGTACCCTTGCCCTTCCCCTTGGCCCTTGAAACAGAGTGTGAAGAAGAAGAGCTTTAAAATTTACCCCTAAGAAATGGGGCAGCACTACAGCACACATCATCATGTTTTCGCAATCTCTTGCTTCATATGAGATTGACGATGGGGACTGCAGTAGTTGTTCTAGTTGCATTATATTTTTCTATTTTTTATCTTATTGTAACTGTACTGTGCATTTACACCATGGCCTTATTCATCTATGTAAACACACAAAAACAACATTAATATTATACCAGACACTGTAAAAAGGGCCATTCCCAGCCACTAGACTGTTCTGATAGGGTATTCAAGCGTCAACGAGTGACTGAATGTTGTAGGACTATTTTACAGGAGTTATTATTAGGGATTACAGATAGCGAAATTTAGCGTTTTTTATGTTTAAGCATGACGGTAAAACAGGAACGCGGTTATGAATGTGTTAAAACATATGCTTGTTTGTTGTAAAACTTCGTAATAATGACAATAAAATACTAATTTGTGCATCTCCTGACTTCCATGTGTAGCCGTGCTGGCGTTGTAGATGGAGTATTCTGGGAAGTTTTCTTACCCCTTGGTTTCAAGTGTGGTCCTGAAAAATCTCAGTTTAAATGCTATCTAGCCCTTATCTTAGCCCTACGCCTTCAAGCTATAGAAAATTGGGACACCCCTACCCCTTTATGTGAACTCGCAAAACGAAAGGAAGGGCTAAGGTCTAGAATTGGGATTGGGCCTACAAATTTTTATATATTTATTTATATTTTTGTTTGTTTGTTGTTTACATTAATTATCATCCTTGTAGGAATTTCCATCCATTAACTTGAACATGCACGTGCCATATACACTGTACAGTATGGCAATGTCAAGTGTTACAATGTTGAATCTTCTTCTGAAAGCACCTTGTTTAATGATGCAATCTGTCTTTTGATTACAGTTCGTGTGTGATTTAGTATTCATAACATGCAGCCTTGGGCGACACTCTCTAATCAATCTCTGATGGATTTCTTCTTTGTGTCGTTCAGCTTATCGGATGACCCCTCCCTCAACACGCTGGAGGCCCTGAAAACACGCATCCGAGACCTGGAGAAGCAGCTCACGCGAGGGGACAGATTCAAGTGTCTCATCTGCATGGTAAACTTGACCTCGCTCTTTATAAATTACAAGAATGAAAAATAAAAAGAGCAGGAAAACATTCCCAATTTAGCTCTATGGCATGAATTATATACTGTAAATGCTACCATTTACAAGTTTGTGGCTAGTAAGGTTTTAAAGGTGACCTATTATGCCCCTTTTTGCGAGATGTAAAATAAGTGTCTAATGTCCACAGAGTGTGTGTGTGTGTGTGTGTGTGTGTGTGTGTGTGTGTGTGTGTGTGTGTGTGTGTTTGTGTGTGTGTGAAGTTTCAGCTTAAAATACCTCAAAATAATATTTTATAACTCTTTGAAACTGCCCCTTTTAGACTTTAATCCAAAATATGCTGTTTTGGTGATTGTCACTTTTAAAATCAAATGAGATTGAGCTCCACGCCCTCTTTTTAATAGAAGGAGGAGCTATGCAGCAGATTAAAAACTCTAATGGGAGATGGCTGCTTCTCACTTAGGGCTGTTTATGGTATAAGGGAGAGATTGTCTCTAGTGGGCGGGCCTTCCCTCTTTGATGACACGTACAAAGGGAGAATGTCAATCAAAGTGTTTCTGTATACTGTTTTTATCAAGTGTGATTATAAAAAATAGAATTAATTCATTTTTACTATAAGAGGCTATCTATATTTACAGGCGCACAACTGTGTTTAAACTCCTTATAAAAAGTTATTTATCCGTAATAGGTCCCCTTTAAAAATAAATACAATTTTAGATGAAATATTCTATATATTGCAACACAAAAAATATAATTTTATATTTTGATATACTTAATAGTTGTTTTAAATTCTGTCGACACTAGTTTATAATCAACTCCTACTCCAGACTTGAGTGTCACTTGATTCTTCAGAAATCATTGCAATATGCTGATTTGGAGCTAAACCATATATATATATATATTTTATTTTTTTTTTTTTTGGAATTTTTTGCGTTACTTAAAAAAAGATATTAAGTATAAATATGTTTTATTTTAAGAAATTATTCAGTTATTATAAATGTCTTTACCGTCACCTTTGGCTAATTTAGCATCCTTACTGAATAGAAATTTTAACAAATCTCAATGATTCCAAACTTTTTATTGGAATGTGTTTGTGTGTGTTTGTTTTGAGCTAAACCTGTTTTAAAAAACTCCTTTTGATGGCATGCTAAATGTAAAGAAGTTATTTGTATGATGTATATTACATGATATTCACTTTTTCCTTATGTTATTTATTTATGTAAATATATATTCTTTTTCAGGACTCCTACACAGTACCTCTGACCTCTATCCAGTGCTGGCATGTCCATTGTGAGGAGTGTTGGCTTCGCACCCTGGTGAGATTATAAATATGTATCACACTGTCTTTAACAAAAGATTTTTTGCCATACTATGATTCATTCACACTGCAGGCAAATGTGGACTCAAATCTATTTTGTCATAACAGTGTAAACAGCACAAACCCTATTGTATTCAAATTAATTTTGTGCGCCTTTAGGTGTTATATTTTTTATATTCAATTTACTACCGATCTGATGTTTAGCAATGGCACTGCAGCGTGAACGGTTATGTCAGATTTAATTTAACTTTTACCAAACTTTTGATTGACGTGTCATTATTCTGCACTGGCACATACTACTAACATCCACAGCGACTTTATGAGTTCACTACACTGTGTGGTGAGTCTTGGCTGATCAATGCGAAACGCTATGCAAAAGAAAATTAAGATGTTGATTTCCGATTTACATATTTTCAGACTTGATCAGTAGTTCAAGTCTGAAAATAGCTTTGCTATTGAGCTGTTTTTAAAGCAATTTCAACTAATTTAAACAATTCACTCAGTTATTATTATTATAATTTTTTAAACCCTAAGATTCCAGATTTTTAAATACTTCTTGACAAAATATTACCTTTTATTAAAGGGGTGGTCCACATTGTATTTTTAAATCACATTACTTTTCATATATCTTACTTTGATTATATACTGCTACTTAGCTAACATGAAAACGACTGTTATATTTCCTAGTTTCTCTGAAAGGCCCACCCTCAAGAGGCTCTGATTGGTCAACTAACATAATGTGCTGTGACCCTACAAGCATGGGCTTTTGAATCTGAATCAGACAGAAAATGAAGAGCACACAGCTGAACCTCACACCTGCTCTCTAAAATAAAATCTGACAAGTGTTTTTCACATACATTCGGTATAAGCATGTGTAAGTAATAAGAAATGTTCTCAAATCTTTTGCAAGTTTGTTATTTGAGATGTAGAACGCACGGAAAGCAGCCATATATAGAGACACTCGTTGGTTGGAGAAGTTTTTAGACAAATTCAGCTCTGAACGGAGAGAGATTCTGGAAGCTGTCCTTTGTCAAATGCTAGCTATATATTTTTATAATTCTCTGGAACATAATTTAGATTAAACTGTAATCACTTCTCACATCGTGTCGTGTCCTTTTGAAAGCCCAAATACAGAAACAGAACAAGCTCTGTGAAAAAAGCAGCATTTGGACGGCATTTTAGTTTTCTCTGCTATAACATTGCAGCACCTCTGGCCACGCCCCTTCGCTACGCCGGGTGTGTGCGCGAGGTGAATGCACGTAACCAGAAGCCCTTGTAATCTCACTAGCCTAGATGTATTATTTGTAGTCCCCAAATTTTTTCGCTGTAGACTTTGCTAAGCTAACTCTGTAAAAGCCAAACTCCCTTTGCATTGAACTTTGAGCGTATTACATTCAGAGATGTTGTTTATGTTCACACAGCTACATTAGACGTCAACTAAAGTTTAAAATATGATATCGTAGTGGCCCATCCCTTTAAAGAACCAAACATCAATGAAAAGCATATTCAACTTTCAAATAACGTACAAATCTCAATTTCCAGAAATTGACTATTTTTTGGTCCAGAAAAATGTTAATTTATCTTCAATTCTCTCTTTTTCAGGGAGCAAAGAAACTGTGTCCGCAGTGTAACACCATAACCTCACCAGGGGACCTAAGGCGAGTGTATTTGTGAAGAGTTACCGTCCTGTCATCTGCCTGTTTGCACTCCACACAAACGGATCACTTTTACTAAGGAGAACCTTTCTGGGCCAAAGCTAAACTCAAAGGACATTCAGAGTCATTGAAAAAGTTCCCGTTGGAATGCAACCTAGTTACACAAAGACCACTGTGCTCATTTCTTGATGAAATGGTAAAATTTTAAAGTATTATTCTTCACAACAGTACCGCAAGGACAGTAGAACTGATCACAAGAATCGTTCCTATGTATAAAAGCTGTTTTACAAGATATTGCTAAGTTATTCTCATAGAGAAAGCTCTAAAGCAATCTGTCCAATAGTTTGGTGAATGTTTACACTGAAGACTTCTTTTCTAATTTGGATCTAGCAGTGTTGATATAAAACGGTATACGGTTAACTTTGTTTGGTGTAGAATGTGCAAAAAGATAATGATGTATAATTATTTTCCATACTTCTGTAACTGTAATTTAATAGTGAATGGGATCTTTTAAATATGTTTTAAGATAAATGATCATTTCACCTGATGGGTTCATATTGTGTAATTGTTTCTTTCATGCGTTTAAAAAAATGATTTAGTGTATTTTACAGTACAGTACATCTCATGATCTCTCATCCCAAGCACGCATGAACTCTCTCAAAGAACAAAGACTAAATACAGTGCATACAGAAAGTATTCATAGCGCTTAATTTTTTTCCACAATATTTGATGTTACGGCCCTTTTCCAAAATGTATTAAATGTATTTATTTATTCAAAATTCTACAACCAATACCCCATAATGAAAATGTGAAAAAAAGATTTTTTTTTAATTGTTGCAAATTTATTAAAAATAAAAAACCCTGAAAAATCACATGTACATAAGTGTTCACAACCTTTGCCATGTAGCTCTAAATGAGCTCAGGCACATTCTGTTTCCACTGATCATTCTTGAGATGTTTCAGCAGCTTAAAGGGAGTTCACCTGTGGTAAATTTGGTTGATTGTACTTGATTTGAAAAGGCATACACCTATCTATATAAGGTCTCAGGGTTGACAGTGCATGTCAAAGCACAAACCAAGCATGAGGACAAAGGAATTGTCTGTAGACCTCCAAGACAGGATTGTCTCAAGGCACAAGGCTGGGGAAGGTTAAAGAAAAATTTCTCTGAAAGTTTCAATGAGCACGGTGGCCTCCATCATCCGTAAATGGAAGATGTTTGGAACCACTAGGACTCTTCCTAGAACTGGCCGGCCATCTAAGCTGAGTGATCGGGAGAGAAGGGCCTAAGTCACAGAGGTGATCAACAACCCAATGGTCACTGAGCTCCAGCGTTTTTCTGTGGAGAGAAGAGAACCTTACAGAAAGACAACCATCTGTGCAGCAATCCACCAATCATGCCTGTATGGCAGAGTGGCCAGATGGAAGCCACTCCCCATCTGGAATTTGCCAAAAGGCATCTGAAGGACTCTTAGACCATAAGAAACTAAATTCTCTGGTCTGATAAGACTAGAATTGAACTTTTTGGAGTGAATGTCAAGCGTTAAACCAGGCACTCCTGCATCCATACAGTGAAGCATGGTGGTGGCAGCATCATGCTGTGGGAATGTTTCTCAGCAGCAGGAACTGGAAGACTATAGTCAGGATAGAGGGAAAGATAAATGCAGCAGTGTACAGAGACATCCTGAATGAAAACCTGTTTCAGAGTGCTCTTGAACCAAGACTGGGGCGGACAATGTCCAGAAGGACAATGACCCAAAGCACACCACCAAAATATCAATGGAGTGGCTTCAGAACAACTCGGTGAATGTCCTTGAATGGCCCAGCCAGAGCCCAGACCTAAATCCTATTGAACATATCTGGAGAGATCTGAAAAACTGTACATGTGATTTTTCAGGTTTTTTATTTTCAATAAATTTGTAACAATTAAAAAAAAAAAGAATCACATTGTCATTATGGGGTATTGTGTGTACAATTTTGAGGAAATAAATTAATATGATCCATTTTAGAATAAGGCTGTAACATTAAAAATGTGGAAAAAGTGAAGCACTGGGTCTGGGAATACTTTCCAGATGCACTGTATGATGCAAAATTACAAAGCCATTCTCTCAAGATTTGTAGTTCTAATTTTATCCAACATTTCACAACATGCACAAATAAAAAATGTTTTTACTACAAAGTTCAGCGATTAATAGTAATTACCTGTATATTTTGGACATTTTTGCTCTTCTACGTCAACTTTTAACTGATGCTGGTTAGATGTAATTGTCTACATTCTTGTAATGACACACATATTTATCCCCAGCAGGTGATTTGGCAGGTTATTGTATTGATGTGTGTCTTATGTACAGCAGAGGTGCATCAAGCAGCATGTGCTTCCCTTCATTAGCAGGTGGAGTTGATTCTTAATGCAGGATACGGAGGCTGAGGTTGATCTGCTTAGCCCTCACTGCTCTCCACTGCCAAGCAGAATAAAGGTCTCCTGACACTGACTCGCTACAGGACTTCAGGAACTGAGATCAGCACTAACAGAGAAAGGAGTTCAGTTTCCTATGTGGTATTTTAGCAATAGTTTTGTTACTGTCTAGACTCTCTAGTCACGTTACTACAGGTAACTGAGCGATCGTCAAGCACTTTTGATAGAACTGAAATAAAATGAAACACAAAACCAGCTATGTTTTATGATTATGTATTTTGTACAGCCTCATGTTTTCTTTGACAAAAAATAAACTAAAGTTGTTGTCTAACAAATGTGCTCTAACATGGTTTTGACTCAACTGCAAACATTTACTGATCCTATATATGCTATGTACAGTTTATCTATCTATCTATCTATCTATCTATCTATCTATCTATCTATCTATCTATCTATCTATCTATCTATCTATCTATCTATCTATCTATCTGTCTGTCTGTCTGTCTGTCTGTCTGTCTGTCTGTCTGTCTGTCTGTCTGTCTGTCTGTCTGTCTGTCTGTCATCTATCTATCTGTCTGTCTGTCTGTCTGTCTGTCTGTCTGTCTGTCTGTCTGTCTGTCTGTCTGTCTGTCTATCTGTCTGTCTGTCTGTTTATTTATTTGTCTGTCTTTATCTGTTTATTTTTTGTCTATTTGTCTATATCTTTGTATGTCTGTCTGTCTGTCTGTCTGTCTGTCTGTCTGTCTGTCTATTTATTTATTTGTCTGTCTGTCTTTATCTGTTTATTTTTTGTCTATTTGTCTATATCTTTGTCTGTCTGTCTGTCTGTCTGTCTGTCTGTCTGTCTGTCTGTCTATTTATTTATTTGTCTGTCTGTCTTTATCTGTTTATTTTTTGTCTATTTGTCTATGTCTTTGTATGTCTGTCTGTCTGTTAATTTTTTTCTATCTGTCTCTATATCTTTGTCTTTTCTTTTGTCTGTCTGTCTGTCTGTCTGTCCGTCTGTCTGTCTGTCTGTCTGTCTGTCTATTTATTTATTTGTCTGTCTGTCGTCTGTCTGTCTGTTTATTTTTTGTCTATCTGTCTCTATATCTTTGTCTGTTTGACTGACTGACTGTCTGTCTGTGTGTCTGTCTGTCTGTCTCTCTGTCTGTCTGTCTATTGATTTGTCTGTCAGTCTATGTCTGTTTGACTGATTGTCAGTCTAATTATCTGTCTCTGTCTGCCTGTCTGTCTGTCTGTCTGTCTGTTTGTCTGTCTGGTCTAGTCTATTAAACACAATTTAACCAATAATTTCTAGCATTTGTGCTAGCAGGTGGTGGTTTGGGTTAAATGATTAGAAATAGTCAGTTTGTCACCTTCAACCCCTACCAAGGTAGATAGAATTGGCAAAACTATTAAAATCTGTTTTTAAAGCAAATTGTGTTTTGAAAGCACTAATTTATAAGGCTTTATTATGTTTTCAGTAAGATACTGATGAGAATTTATAGTCACTTAATTTTACAGTACAAATCTGCTATTAGCTACAAAGTAATTATGGTAGTAGATGAATAGTTTTGTATAGTAGCTGTATAATAGATCAAGTAAATAACACAAGAGGCCTGCATAGCACATTCAAATTACAAACTGCCTGCCTATTCTCATAGGCTAATTATAAAGTGGATGGAAATCAGTGGCACTATACAATTGAAATTGACACACTAGCAGGCGAATAACCTCAGCACTTACCTTTCAGTCTATTTATTGCCTCACATGTATCTTAACACCTGGCCAGTTCATTTCAGCAATTCTTGAAGATGCCTTTATGAAGGACCCCATAAAAGGATGTCTGAGGCTGATGTCCTGACATATCTCTAATTAGCAGCAGTATACGGACACTCGTCTGTGTGGATTTAGGTTAGTGCTGGATTAGCCTAGCCACGGGCCTAAAAAAGTAGTTACCAACTGCTCCACATGTAGTGTATTTTTGTCGAAACTCTCTGATGCGACCTATAATTAGAATATTTTCATGCCAGGCTCAGAAGTCCAATCTATTTAGATGATTTTCTGCAATTTTTTTGCAAAGTATCAGGTTAAAAGTGCATGAATGGTTTTATTAGTGAGATTTATGTTTAAATACAGCATTTAAACTCAGTTATCCATTATTCATTATTTCCTATTTTTATTTAATATTTATTATTTTAATAATAAAAAAACAGTTCAGCACATTACATTTAGGTAATAGATCAGAACTCACACAGTAAATGTGACAAAAATGTAAATGTAAAAAACAAAGTACACTTTAATCCCACATAATTATCTGATATGTCTGAAAATCTGGGTTGTTTTCAGTGTAATTTAATTTAATATCCCCTCGTGAAATGTGTATATATAAATATTAAATAATTAGATTTTCGTTTATGCATATTTAAATGCATTACTGGTATTAATATGGACCCATAAGACATTTGTGCCATCACTGATTAGGAGTTAAAAGAGATTACTAATGCTTTTAATGTCGATATGATTAGTAACCCCTCATCGTTTTTCTCATTGCAAACAGAGACATGGCATGTGCAGTGTGATTGGCTGGGAGTGAGTGGAGGAGGTGGTAATTGTAGCTGGCAGTAAGCTGTGGCAGTAAGTCAGTGAGTAACAAACACACACTTACAGTCACTTCACCATCTGACCTTCACAGACACGGTAAGAGTTGCCTTTGTTTTATTCCTGTGTTCAAAATGAGGATTTATTTTTATGTAATTACACTTGTTTATGACGTTTTAGAAAAAAAGCTTTTTGGTATTCAACATGCACAAACTGAAATAAACAGCGGGCACGTGCATACACTGGATTTTAATGGACCCTTTACTAATTTCACTGCATTGTTTTATATGTTTAATCACATTACATATGTACTTTATTATTATTTTTATGTTGAGTTATACTTTTTTATTCTGTGTTGTCTTGAAAATAGAGACACACTTAAAAATACCATACACTCGCCAAAATATGACATCAGGTCTGGTGGTTTAAAGACATCTGATTGAATAAACAGTACAGGTGACATGAGCAAACTGCTTGGAGACAAATGCATGTTTATTCTGTGTCCTGCAGAGTCCCTAAAAAATGTACCGCACATAATTCCAAACAGACATTGTAGAAAAGACAGGCTTCAGGTCACTGGGCCTTTGTCATTTGGCTTATGCTGGGTAATCCTCTTCATTGGCCTAACCTGACTTCATTAAGACAATTTCTTACCACTTTACATGAACATGGAAATCCTTTGCTGGCATGTAAATCATGTAATGCTTTTGCTAAATTTCAGTATTCAGAAAGACATGACGACATAAATGTTTATTTTTAACTGATCCGGGATATGAACAACATATAACATATTTAAAGATGACTTTATTGACTTGATACTAATATAGAACTGCATTCACAGGAAAAAAAAATCAGGAAACAGAGTCATTTTTTTATTTATTTTTTATTTAGTTTTTTTTATTTTGTTTGACCGGTTCTCCTTCCCAAGGCCTAGTCCACAGACCTCAAAACAGAATCACTAATCGCCGGCTCAGTGGATTAGTTCCTGAGCTTCTCTGTTGGAGAGACACAGGTGTGCAATAGGCTCAGTGTCTGTCCATGTGAGCTTCTCAAGCTTATAGCACTCTCTCTCTCTCTCTCTCTCTGTCTCAAGACAAGCTACCTAATCCACCTTCCATACGGACATTTTTTGTTGTTGTTGTTTTGGAGGTGATTTAATAAAAAAAAATATGGTAACAGCTTATTTTGATGGTCCATTTGAGTATTAGCAGACTGTCTGCTTAATATCTGCTGATACTGCTCTTTCAACAGACATTTAACTGACTATAAGAAACTTTGCAAGTACATGTCAACTTACACTAACCCTAACCCCAACCTGACAGTCTACTTATAATCTAATGAGAATTAGTTGGCATGTAGATGCAATGTAACTTAAAATCAATAAACGGACCATCAAAATAAAGTGTGACCAAAATTATTTGTAAAATCACATCTTGTCTAGTTCTTCATGTCAGCGCCACACTACAGTATCAATCTAAATCTCTCTGAAATTTTCTCTATGGATTTTGAGAGTTATGGATGTGTTGTTAGTCCACTGTGAGCAACTTTTAAAGTGGTTTATTTTACCATTTATGTTTTGGGGATTAAAAAAAGGCATGCACATACAGTACTTGTCTGTTTTGACATGTATGGATAGTAATTGGGAGGTTGGGTAGGGACAGATGGATTTACACTACAATATTTTGACGTCAAAAGAAATAGGAAACATTTTACAACTTTTTTATGTGAAAGTTGTCTTGCGTTTTTATTTTAAAATCTATTTATAAAATTAATTATAAATTAGTACTTTTCTCTTTGTGACAAAGATGCACATCACACTGTGTCCTCTTATTGCACTTTTTAGACTTTCTCCAAATATAGCAGGGTTAATAAACTGTACTGCAAACGCCCATGTATTTTTGACACTGTTAGCAAGACGGTATATTCTTTGATTATGGAAACTTTCCCCGAGTTTTGACAACTGGTTGCGAGATTCAATGAGCTTCATTGCATTTGGAAAAAATCAGGTTTACAATAAACAGTAATACTAGGGTTTTTTCTGAAACATGGGACCCATTTACAGTTTTTTTCTGAGCGTGTCAGTATATCTACAGACTGTCAATCTAAATATTTGGGCCTTTCAACTGCAAATGTAACTAAGGATTTGTTTGTAATGTTTGTAATATTGGGTTATCAAGGTACTGTACATGTATATTCTGTACAGGTTTTTAAATAATTTTTATTTATTTACATTTTTATTATTATTATTATTATTATTAATAATATTATTATTACTATTATTATTATTATTATTATTATTTCTTCTTTTTTTTCTTGGATAATTTCATCTTGTTTAGAGGGTAAAGGTGGGTAAAATTACTTTGTTATATCTGTAAAAGTTTAATAGACAGATCAAAAAAGTAATACTTTTATTCAACAAATAAATGTTATTTTTTTTAACTATTAAAAAAAAAAAAAAAAAAAGGATAATTCAACAAAACAGTAAAATTATTCATCTTGTAGTCCCCCTCCTCAAATGGTTCCAAACTTTAGTTAGTTTAATTGATCTGTTGAACACAAAAGTAGATACTAAGAAGAATGTCGGAAACTAGTACCCACTGACTAGTGTAAAAAAATACTTTAAAAATGACTACTGGTGTCCAACATTGTTCAAAGTATCTACTTTTGTGCTCAACAGAAGAAAGAAACAAGGATTGGGTAAGTAAATGATGACATGAGAATTAAGAATCTTAATCTTGTGCTCAACCAACATTTTAAAAATAAAAGTAGCTATTCTAAATTGTAACATTATTTCCCAATAGTACTATACAGATTTTGGTCTTAAAAGGCAGCTCATAAAACTTCAAATGCATTAAAATCATAATGAACCAAACCAGTAAAAAATAATGTATATTTAAAATTAAAACTTTTTTTTTTTTTTTTACATTTTGTAATTCACATTTTTAATAGGAAGCTATACAATATTATATTTGGAGATGATCTAACAAAATGACTTACAATAACCGTCCAATAACTAGTAAATCTACATTTATATAATATATAAAAATATTTAATACAAATTTAAAAAAGAGGAAAAATCAAGAGAAGCAAAAAATATTGGAAAATGTAGTTGAAATTTTGTAGGTTGTAATTTAGTTTTGCAAAATTTTACTTAAATTTAATTGTATTATCGTTCCATTTCTGTCACTAAAACATTGTTTTAATAAATATATCTGTTTAATATAATGTACTAATATACATTACCTATTCACTGAGAAATGGATACAAATATTCATTTTCAAAATAAGGTGTACTCAATTATGCGGAGCACTGTAATGTGATATGAATTTTATAAGATATGATGAACAAAAAAGACTGTAGTCTGAAAAGTTTATACAAATGGCAACTGTTTTGCTTGCTCACAGAGACATGTCTGGACCCAGACCGGTAGTTTTGAGTGGCCCGTCAGGAGCTGGGAAAAGCACCCTGTTGAAGAGACTCATGAAAGAATATGAAGGGGTTTTTGGTTTCAGCGTCTCTCGTATGTATCAGCATTATGGACAAACTAGACAGCTACATGACAAGTAACCAAATAGCAGAAATTCCGCATAAGTATTTATATTACCTTGATCTGTTTTCTTTTCCCCTGCAGACACCACCAGAAATCCTCGGCCGGGAGAGGAAGATGGAAAAGGCAGGCCAGGATTTTCCCACTTTACAAATATAATACTTGATATATAAGTTTACAAGTGGAAAGGAGTAAATAACCTAATTAATTGCCTACTAGTTTGCGAATTAGAAAGTGAATGAAAAGCAGAAATAAATACGAAATAGAAAGGATTTCTCACCTATAGTTCCCTTCCAGTTTAAAAGACCCTCTAGTCTGTAAATGTATTACACACAATTGTGCTGCATGCTTCTTACTCCCAAGTGAACTGTTTAGATATATTTCCAAACATTTATAGTCATTGCCTTTGTTGTTTTCTCTAGGGCTGAATTGTCTCCCAATGCTTCTGGGGGCTACATTACTTCCTGTAGCGGACGTCCTGTCCTCTGTGACATCTGAAGGTGTAGATTTGGTTTCCATCATTGATTATCGCAGATTATTGGCATATTTAATGTGATGAGCGAGTAATGGGGGTTACTTTCATCTTTCTCAAATCTTTAAACTTTGTAAGCAAATTACATTCCAGGCCAAAAATCACAAAGCTAAGATTGTGAACATCACATTTCACTTTGACATCAATGCACTTTGGAGTAAAAAGCGTTTGAAAATAGCCCCCTGTGTTCCCTATTGTGGTTTTACTGTGGCAGCTCCTCCCTAGATCACAAGCCGTAGCCAGAGACAACTCACATCACAACATCTGACCATACTTTAGGACTTTAAGGTAGTAAGGATATATATGACATCTTTTTTTTGTTTTGCTTTGTTTTTGGAGTATCTTGAAAGCAGTCATTACTAGTTGAATGGCGTATATGCACACAGGCTTTTAATTTCAGTCAGCCAGCCTCAGAGCTTCTGGTTTATTGTCCTCCAATACAAAATCGCCATGCTTAAGATCTGATTGAAAAAACAGCTATCTTCACTGCCTGGCTGAGATATGATATAAAGTGAGAATCAGACCAAAAAAAAAGCACTGCATTATATATATATATATAATATATATATAATATAATATATATATATATCATTATTATTATTTTTTTTTTTTGTGCCATGTCTCTAAAATGTGGAAATTAGTTTTACCCTAGTATTTTCAATAGAATTTCTGAGTTAACCTGCTGCTAATGACAGCGCCTGCTTTTCAACATTCTTTCATCTCTTTTTACGCTTTAACAACCAAATGGATGCTTAAGTCTGTTTAACAGATTATATTTGAACTACATTACAACATTCATGCTGTAAAAGGAACCTTATGAAATTGAAAATAGTCACATAAACCTCTCACCGGAGGTTCGTCATTGGCTGAAAAACACTAGCTGTGCATATAGCCTATTGTTTTATAATGTTTTTCCTCAAACGGATGTTGTTATGCCAATGGCTGTCTCCATTGCAGAGCTGTCACGGATGATGTCAGTGTTTTGCTGTCCTGTAGTTGTGAATTGGTTGTTTTGTGTTGTCTGCAGAACCCTTACTGTCCCGCTTTAGTTCCCCCTGAAGTGCTGTTGTGGAGTTAAGCCTTCAGAATGGTATGAATCCAGTAACCTAAAACACTTTTTAGCCCAATTACAGATTTCTTATAGGCCTTGTGAGGAGGATTTCTAAGATTATACATTTCTATGAAGTTAAAATTCAAACCCACATGAAAAAAAAAACTATAGTAATTTATTGTAAATACCATGTGTTTTTAGCCATGCTATGGTAAAGTGTATTATACTGTAGGCCTATATTTTATAGAATGTACAATTCTTTGGTAATGAATACTCAATCATTCTGTAGTATTAATTGTAGTGAACTAATTAACCAGAATAAATACTGTAGTATACTTTAGTTTTACTACAATTAACTGTGGTGTAGGCTATTGTGGTATAATATAGTTGTAGACTACTACAGTATTGAGTATGAAGTCACAAGTAATTTTCTATAGATCAAAAACACTATAATATTTCCTACTGTAGTTGCTGTAGTATTTTTTTCAAGTTTCAAAACTATCGTTGACGTTTAGTAAGATATGAAGAGTTCAGATGCAAAAACCTCCAAGTGCCATCTAAAATTTTCCTCTAAAATTTGTGTTTTTCTCAGCCTCCTATGTTATTTAAATTTAAAGGTAATGAAAATAACTTATTCTTTGCACCAAGAGTAAAATACTAAAACTACACACAACAGCCTGAGAAAAAGTAATAAAGTATATATGAAAATTTCAGATGGCACTAGAGGTTTTTGCATCTAAACTCCTCATATACTGTTTGTACAATGCACAGTTTCTGATACCATCACAGTTATTTGGCGCCCTCTAGTGAGCTTATCAGATTATTTGTTGTTATCTACCAAATATGAAAATTTTGTATGTGTGTACTCATCTTTTGAAAATCCTTTCTTACAAATACTATTTGAATTTGTTTTAATGGTTAGATTATGTTACATAAATACACTTTCTTGCCATATGTTGACTTGCAACAGACCAACAGACAATGTTCTAAAAAATAATTTTGTTTTTAACAACATATCTCTTTTCCGTCCTCAACCCAGATTACCACTTTGTCACCAAAGAGAAGATGCAAGAAGGAATTGACAAGGACGAGTTCATTGAGAATGCAGAGTTTTCAGGAAATATGTATGGAACCAGGTACGTTTTGGACATTGATATCTTATTATCCATTACTTGGTCTTCTTACCAATGCTCAAAAATACCCTAGATTCAGAAACATTGTCTTAAATGCTATCATATTTTCTGTTACATGCAGCAAATCATCCATTGAGGATGTCCAGGCACAAAACCTCATCTGCATCTTGGATGTTGACATACAAGGAGTGAGAAACATCAAGAAGACTGATCTGAACCCCATATACATCTCCATCCAACCACCTTCAATGGAGATCCTGGTCAGCTGATGAAAAAATAATCTGATACACAGCATTTAATTTGTCTTCAAATATAGAAACTTTTTTTGTTTTACAGGAAAAGCGTCTGAGGGACAGACAAACGGAAACAGAGGATAGTCTACAGAAGCGACTGGAAGCAGCGAGGATTGACATGGAGCTCAGTAAGTCGCAACTCTTACAATAATTCATATTTGTTTGAGAGAAGACTTTTATTCCCCATGTTTTTTCAAAATGTTGTGTAGTAGCATATTTTTTTGTTTAGTTTTTATTTAAAATTGTACATCACAAAACAGGGAACAATCAACAGTGCAAGACACTTTCAAACAAATAAAATAAAATACTTAGAAAAATACCAGGAGCAAGGATTAAAACAAATGATACGTAAGTAAATCAAAGGAAAGAAAAACATTAAAGTAATAAATAAAATATTTAGTTATTTAATTTGTATTTATTTATTCATAAATATTTGAAGTTTTGAACCACTTTTTATCCCAAAAAGTAAATATTTAGAAGATAGCACACATTTTTTTCCATTTACATGAATGAATATGATATTTACCCAGTGCTAAAATAAAATTTACAATATTATTGTGTAAATCACATATGAAAAAGAAGGCATCTTCTAAAACAATAAGTGGGTTTAAAACCATTTTAATGAGAGCAAAGTATACATTTCCTGACAAAAGTCTTGTTGTCGATTCCAGTTGTAAGTGCAACAAATAATAACTTGACTTCTAGTTGATCAATTGGAAAAGTGGCAAAATATTTTTCTGATAATTCGTCTGTTAAACTGCATTCCAATCATCACAAATACTGCAGAAGACCTATTGGAACCCGCATGGACCCAAGACTCTCATAGAAATCAGTCAAGTTTGGTGAAGGAAAAATCAAGGTTTGGGGTTACATTCAATATGGGGGCATGCGAAAGATCTGCAGAGTGGATGGCAACATCAACAGCCTTTCATACCCTTTGCCTTTCATATGAGACACTTCTGATACCAAATGATCAACTAGAAGTTAAGTTATTATTTGTTGTTCTTAAAACTTGGATAAGCAACAAGACTTTTGTCAGGTAGTGTAGATATCAAACGAGAATTTATATAAGTATACTTACAAAAAAACAACAGCAATAAACAGTTAAGTGTGTTTGGAAAATAAGAACAAAAGCTACACAAGTCTACTACAAAGTAATTTCTTCCCTTGTTGTTAAGTGCAACTGGATATTTAAGATAAAAGATCAAATATTTTTCCTAAACTAAGGGTTCAATGTTGTTGTCGTCTGTTTTGCAGGTAAGGAACCTGGAGTATTTGATATTGTAATCATTAATGATGACCTGGAAGAAGCCTATGAGAAACTCAAAAGTGTTCTTATTGAGGTAATAATGTTACAACTTTGTAAAAATACTTTGTTGACATGCTTATGTTGATTTGTTTTTGTTTTGTTTTGATTTACAGGAAATTGAGAAGGTTCAAGATGCCCAGAAATAGAAATAAATGGCACTTTTTATTTTTCTGCACGATTACAGAAGACATGAAGCCTTTTTTCCAGCCTTGGATGGTGCAATTATAGTGTTGGCTCTCATGTCAAACTTGAAAACGCTTTAACGGTTAACCAAGACAAGTGTTATATTCATAAGAATGTGATATAGATCTTTTCTCTGACTGTGGGACAAAATCTATGTGCATTTTAACTTATTCCACGCACAGTAAGGACTTGTCTCTTTAACCTCTTTCAGGAGCATATTTGCACCTTGAATATTGAAGTGGGGAAACTGTGTGGTATCCTAAAATGAGCTGATTAAACTATAGTTTGTGTGTTAATTCTATAATACAAATATGATTCTTTTCAATATTTGTGATCCTTATAGACAGCATGTTTAAATCCCACATAGTCAAAGGGTTTGAATTTATTTAAGAGAATGATTAGTTTGCACATTCATGTTTGTAAATTCGTTGGACAAAGAAGTTTCTGGTCTAGCTGAAATAAAATGAAAATAAAACTACAATAAAGCATTTTTCTGTTATTATTTTTTTGTTCTTCTAATTTATTCTCAAGGAGAACTAATTAACTCTAGTATGCACTCACCGGCCACTTTATTAGGTACACCTTACTAGTACTGGGTTGGATCCCCTTTTGCCTTCAGAACTGCCTTAATCCTTCATGGCATAGATTGAGCAAGATACTGGAAATATTCCTAAGAGAATTTGGTCCATATTGACATGATAGCATCATGTAGTTGCTGCAAATATGTCAGCTGCACATCCATGATGCGAATCTCCCATTCCACCACATCACAAAGGTGCTCTATTGCAGTGGTTCTCAAACTGTAGTACATGTACCACTAGTGGTACGCAGGCTTGCTTCTAGTGGTACGCGGAGGAATGAAATATGTCATATACATGCCATGCACACATTTCAAAATTTACCAAACATTATGTATATAATATGCCATATTTGACATATAGCCTATATTTCTGAGATATTCTGCCACGTTTTTTTTTACTGTGCAGAGTTGTAGCTGCTTTACTGGGTCTACTACGTGACTGTATTTCAATACTGCTCATTTTGGTGGTACTTGGAGAGACTATTTATTTCTGAGGTGGTACTTGATGAAAAAAATTTGAGAACTGCTCTATTGGATTGAAATCTGATGACAGTGGAGGCCATTTGAGTACAGTGAACTCATTGTCATGAAACCAGTCTGAGATGATTTGTGCTGTATGACATGGCCTGTTATCCTGCTGAAAGTAGCCATCACAAGATGGGCATACTGTGGTCATAAAGAGATGGACATGGTCAGGGGCGGACTGGCCATAGGGAGCATCGGGACATTTCCCGGTGGCCTGATGGTTAATCTGGCCTGCCACCTGAACATGGTCAACAACAATACTCAGGTAGGCTGTGGCATTGACATGATGCTTAATTGGCACTAATTGGTTTAAGTGTGCCAAGAAAATGTCTCCCACACCATTACACCACCATCACCAGCCTGATCAGATACAAGGCAAAATAGATCCATGCTTTTATGTTTGTTGACGCCAAATTCCGACCCATAGACCTACAGTACGTGTTGTGCATTCAGCTCTTTGACATACCTCGGTTGAAACCTTGTGTGGTTATTTGAGTTACTGTTACCTTTCCATCAGCTGGAACTGGATATTTTCTCTTTTTCGGACCATTCTCTGTAAACTCTAGAGATGGTTGCATTAAAATTCAAGCAGATCATCAGTTTCTGAAATACTAGACCAGCTCGTCTGGCAGCAACAACCATACCCTGTTCAAAGACCTTTCTTCCCCACTCTGATGCTCGGTTTGAACTGCAACAGAGCGTCTTAAACATGTCTTAATGCCTACATGCATTGAGTTGCTGCCGTGTGATTAAAAAAATGCGTTAACGAGCAGATGGGCAGGTAAGTGGCCAGTGAGTGTATTAGAACTTTAAAAATGTTGAAGTTCTAATAATTTTTTTTGTTGAAACAAAAAGCGATGAGGAGTTTATTTAAGTGCATAAAAAGTAACGAAACTAAAGATGAAGATTTAGTAAAGGAGAATGCAAATAGTAACAGATTTTCACTAAATTGTGGGCTAGATTGGCCATCGTTAAAATTGTGCAAATCTTAGCATAATGGTGTGATTAACAATGTGTTGTATAAGTTGAAATACTTGTGTCTCACGAGCCCTGGTCTGGAAATGAAGCAAATAATATTATTTTCACGCCACTGGGATTGAATGTGCCAAAACAGACACCGTACATCTCAGTAACCATAGCAACGACAAACATTGGCGGAAGTGAAGGTGAGAAACGGGTCGTTCTTTTATAAACATGGCAAAACAGCGAAAACTAAAATGTTAAAGTAACACATATTTGTTACTTCATTTAAAGAAAGATTTATATAATATGTAGAAAACAACCACCATTAGACACAGCTTTTTTATTATTGCAAACAAAACTTTAAATCACAGCTTTCAGATATATTAAGATGCATAATGGCGGTTATAACATTTTATATAACGTTATTGTTGTTTTATTAATCTTAGTTTATGTGCTATAAATAAACCTATATAATGTTTTGAATCTATTCATAACTGTTTTTACATTAGAAATAACGTTGACATCTGTGTTTTAATGTTCAGCAGTCGTTACATGCTCGAGTCATGTTCAGCAGTAAGGAGCAGCTGTCCATCAGTCAGGTCATGTGTTTTCTCCATGAGTGGGACCAGGCCAATAAAACAGTGCGCAGTCGAATGCTGAGGGATTTTCTGGACAAGAACACAGGAAAGACGTGCCCTGAACTGGAGCTGGAGTTTGCTCAAGTCGCCAGCCTGTTCCTGTCTCGACTCACTGCCTGGTTAAGACTAACGTATCCACACATTATGCTCATGTTTAACAAGGAGGTAAAGTTGATTTTATATTTGCAAATGAATATATTGTGTACCATGGAACTTTGAATATTCTTTTAGAAATTAAATGTAAGTTAAATATGACATTAACGTTTACACCATTTGACTGTGAACAGTGTTGCACTTTGATAGTCTTCTGATCGGCTTCTAATATGATTTATCTATTTAGAATTTGCAAAGAATTCTTTTCCTGAAATTATATTACTAAAGAGAAAGTCTGAATGAATAGAAAACCAACTTCACCTCAATATGTTTTTAGGAAAAAATAAGAGGCAAAGCAAGGCAAACTTTATTTATAGAGCACAATTTTACACAACCATAGTTGATCCAAAGTGCTTTACAATAAAATAAAATATTTAATAAACAAAATATTTATTATACTAAAATACAGATAAGAAATAGCATGTATCCATCACTTAAAGGCAAGGGAATAAAAATAAGTCTAAGTTAGATTGAAAGACATCTAATGATGGAGAAATCCTGGTGTTCAGAGGGAGACTGTTCCAGAGCCATGGGGCCACAACACAGAAAACTTGATCACCTTTGATTTGCAGAAACTGATCATGGGACCTTAAAAGCCTACAAGCTGGATATGGCCTAATAGGCTCACTGATATAGACCAAGGCAGAATTGTGCAATGCTTTATATTTAAAAAGAAGGATTTTAATATCGAGGAAATATAGGAATTATAGGAAGCCAGTGCAATGAGGTAAGGACAAGAGAGATAAGATTTCATTCTTAGTTCCTGTTATTAATCTGGCGGCTACATTCTGAACCAACTGTAACTGAGACAGTGTTGACTGAGGTAGACCAATGTACAAAGAGTTGCAGTAGTCTAATCGAGAGGAACTTAAAGCATGAGTTACAATTTCTAGATCGTTTTGGAAAGAAACAGTTTAACTTTTGCCACTAATCTAAGTTGGAAAAAGCTACTCTTTACAACTGCATTTACATCAGGCGTGTTCACACTCGGTCCTGGAAAGCCAGTGTCCTGGAAAGTTTAGTTCCAACCACAATCAGACACACCTGGGATAGGTAATTAGAAAGAAACATCTATGCAGGTGTGTTGAGGCAAGTTGGAGCTAAAATCTGCAGGACACCGGCCCTCCAGGACTGAGTTTGGACACCCCTGATTTACATGCTTGTTAAACTGCAAAAGTGGATCAAAAATAACTCCGGGATTCTTGGTGTGATTGTGCAGACCACTCCAAGATTCTTATTTCCTCTGGATTTACGGTTTTATAGATTATGTTTGATTAAAACACCCCTACCCATTAATCAGTGATGATATTTCTTTTTGAATATCAAACAAAAGTGTTGCCATTGAGTTATTTTTATGTTGTTGCATAAAAACAAAAATGTGTCATGATTATATTTATTTTAGACGCAATACGAATGTTTTCATTTAAACATTGTTTTTGTATTTCATAAAAGTGGATGAAAATTTATTTAGAGGGATAATTTTGATTTTGAATCACAACAAACTAAAACAAGTTTTTCTGACTATTTGCTATTTTCTGAAAAAAAACTAAATGATAATATTTCTATTTGAAATGTGAAAATAATAAAACTAAATCAACACTTTGATGGAATAAAACACATTTTAGCATTTTACTAAAACCCATACACAGTAAATCACATAATCATTTTTTCAAGTGATCTACTTTTTTATTACTTGTCTGTGCTTCAAAAATGAGTTACCCCTTACACATATAACTAAAACTTAAACATGTTTAAGATTTCAGTTGTTGTGTCTATCCTTACATTTCATTTTTCCAGATACATGTTTGGAACATGTCTAGACCTTCAGTTGAGAGCGGTGGGCGTATTCCTCTCTGCCAGCAGCAAGTAAAACAGAAAACAAATCTTCTGATTATAATTTCAGTACTAGTGGTCAAATACGTTAAATTAAAAAAATGTATAAAAAGATTCAATAAATTGCACCACTTATTTGCCAGAATATAACCTTTGGCTCTAGAACAGGTTGTCAGCAGGGTCTGAATTTTAGGTCTTAAAAAGTCTTACATTCACTGACATATTGTGTTGTGGGTCCTAAATAGTTTTAAACAGGTTTTAATTTAGCTTTGTCCAATTAAAGCTACTCAATTTGGGCTGATATCCATCCAACGACCAACAATATATATATATATATATATATATATATATATATATATATATATATATATATATATATATATATATATATATATATATATATATATATATATATATATACTTAAATTTTTTATATTCAAAATTTTTATTGCAGAGACACAATGCACAGCAGCTGTTATTATATATAAAAAAAAAAACAATTACACGATTTCTTATGATAATACCAGGCCATTAGAAAAAAATCTTAACCCTAAATACCCTTCTTAAGTCTAAAATTTTATTTCTGATGGTCCTAAAAAGTCTTAAATTTGACTTGATGAAACCCGCTGAAGCCCTGTAGAAGTAAAACTTCTGAACAAGAGCAAAATAATACAGAATGTAACGCAACGTGACAGCAGAATGGAGTTTTTGGTTTTGTTTGTGTGATCAGTCATCAGTACATGATGGAGTTTCTGGAGGTTGGTGGAGTGCTGACCCTGCTGGAGATTCTAGGACAGGACAAACTCAAAGAAGAGGACAAGACCGAAGCTCTTCGCCTGCTTCAGATCATCAGCAACACCGGCCAAAAATATAAAGAGCTTGTCTGTGAAAGCTACGGTATTCACACAGCCTAACAGCGCCGCAAACTGACAATCAAAACAATAAAACAGCTCCAACTGATTTTGCAGCGATACATTAAGAAATGAGAGTTTGCAACATTTCCATGAAATATTTTGTGAGGTTAAAACCCCAATCTGGATCCGTTTGGGGATCTTGGCAGAAAACTTTAAACATACACACACACACACACACACACACACACACAACACACACACACACACACACACACACATACACATACACTGGATCATGAACTGATTTCAGTGCTCACATCTGTTGTTCTGTGATTGACAGGTGTGAAGGCCGTAGCTGAATGTTTGGCCAAGTCTGAGACGGAGGAGACTCAGGAGACCGCAGCCGCCTTTCTCGAGTCTTTGGCACACGGAAACCCCAAATACCAGAATCAGGTGTACAAAGGGCTGATCGCTCTGCTGACCTGCACTTCACCACGAGCACAACAGCTTGTTTTACAGATCCTGCGTATAGTTCAGGTACCACAGTGTACAATAACAGGATGAGAATCTGCAGAGTTTTGAACTGTTTACAGAACTCTTTTATTTAGATCAAAGATGAGACTTCCACATCAAAAGAATGTATAGTTATGTCTTTTAAAGAAAACATATTGAATGTAAGAAAAGGAAAGTCATTCATCGTAATGAATACATTTAAAGGGCACCTATTTTACCTCTTTTACAAGATGTAAGATAAGACTTTGGTGTCTCCAGAATGTGTCTGTAAAGTTTCAGCTCAAAATACTCATCAAATTATTTATTATAGCGTCCAGAATCTGCCCATTTTACTAACCAAGTTCAGTGCGGCTTTAAATCCACTGCTCTGATGTGTATATGCTTGTCAGGCTAAACGTCATATACAGTAAACAGCACAGTGACAGACAGACTTGGACAAAGCTGAAGTAAGGTCATTAGTCAAAAATACCAAGTAAGTTTATTGGAAGTACTTGTGGTGGAGTTTAATCAAACCTTTCTGAAACGATGAGTCACACAAATGTCCCTTGCAGTACACACATACCGACACACATACATACTTTATGCGCGTTTACTGACACCATGCGGCCGTGGTGATTATAGCGGTTAAGAATTACATAGCGATTTTACTCTTTTTTTTACAAACATGCTCTTTTTTTAAAAACATTTTAAACTTATAAAATTAATTATTGAGGTGCAGCTGATCACAGAGAGTTGTAACATCATCCATGTTTTAATCCCAGTTTCATTTCAAAAAATATTTTTTGGATTTGGATTCTATTTTAACGACAGGAAATTAAAAGTAAAAAAAAAAAAAATATATATATATATATATATATATATATATATATATATATATATATATATATATATATATATATATATTCACTGCGTCTGAAACCGCATGCTTCTATACTATACAGTACGCTAAAATCAGTATGCGAGCCGAGTAGTATGTCCGAATTCATAGAATTTCGGAAATCAATATGCGAGAAGTACCCGGATGACTTATACTTCCGGCGAGATTCTGAAGTGCGCATCCCATGCACTCTGCGTTATCCCATGATGCCCCGCGAAAGAATTCATGAATGGAACAAAGAGCTTAGAATGACCAAAAGGCAACACTTTAGTGTAATTTGGGAAACAGCCACTAGAGGGCGCGATGGCCATTTTGGAATAAAAAGCAGCTGCTTGCCATCGCGACAGTAATGAGAACCAATGGACAGCCGATTGCTTTCACTCCAAAATGGCGGAATCCAGGGCTGTTGCTTGGCGCTGCTGTTGCAATGGAACGTTCTATTGAGTGTCGCCTCTTGGTCATTCCAAGCTCTTTGATGGAAGAGAAGAGATGCAACTTTAAATTAAAATGATTACTGATCCTGAAATGTACTCATTACAGTTAGTGATCATTTTAAGTTATATTAGCGACAAATGTTTAATTAAGTTGTTTATAGTTCAGCCAAAAAAGAAAATTCTGTTGTCATTTACACACCCTTGTTCAAAGCATTTGAGTTTCAATGGGTGCCAGCAATCAGCATTTTTCAATGTATCTTCCTTTGTATTCAACAGAAGAAACTCAGAAATGGTTAAAACCACATAAGAGAGAGTAAACGAGGAAGTAATTTTAAATTGTGGGTAAATTATCCCAACACAAGTATATTGTATGTCCAGGTATGATTTAAAATTTGATTTAATTAGAATTTTACACTCTTTAAAAAAAATCATCAAATGATTATCGTTTTGCTATATAGGCCTCTTTTCATCTTTGATTCATGTAAATATGGTGTGTATATAATATAGTGTGCAATCACATGTTACGATCACAAACGTGTGGTTTTGGTACATTTGCATGTGACTTCATGTGTTTTTTTTCTGCATAGAGAATGTGACTTCATATACTGTATACTATACATAAAAAAATCTTTCTGTCTAGCCCATTGTCAAATCAGCCCATCACAGCATTGTGGAACCCCTACTAAATCTGCTGAGATCTCCACATTTAGAAGTGCAACATGAAGGCAATTTGCTCATTTCAGATTTTTCATTGTCTGTTGTTTACTCTCCTGTGATGCTCACTACCCAATTTCTTTCCAGCCATAGAGCTGATAACAGAGCTCATGCATTCAGAGGTTGGACAGGCTTTGCTCAGGGGTCTGGTGGCTTTTCTCAAACCAACTAAAGAGAGAATCCCCAAACACAAGATCCTGGAGGGTAAGCTCTGTTGCTCATTTTCTCTTCATTTGTTTGCTGTTTGCAACCAAAACAGCAGTTCTCCAACAACAGTACTGCTATGCATTATGATCATGTTGCAGCATGGAGACCCCCTCAAATCCAACTACCTTTTATTCTTTGTAGTTTCATTCAGAGCAATAAACAAAAGAGATGAAAAACAAACATGGATTGTGGCTTGAATTAGCATTTTTCTCAATTAATTTATTTATCTGACACGAGAATCATAAACAGTCCTGTGCTGTATTTGAACTTCAGCTAAAGCAGTCTCTTTGTCATATTAGATCAAGAAATGGCTAAAACAACCGATTCACTCCCTGTGCTCCTCCAGCAAGCAGCTTCTGCTAAAACCATCAGGTAAAATCCACACTTCAAATACTCATGTCATGCATCCAAGACATATGGCACGCAAAATCTTATAAGACGTGCTGATCTGTGTGTTTATTATGCCCTGTTTACTGACGTGATGTTACAGGATTTTGGCACAGAGGAGTGAGGACGTATCAAAAGAGCTGCTTTCTCTCAGAGTGATCCATCACTTACTGTATGCAATGGGAAACCAGCAACATGCAGATTCACAGAGACAAGCTAGTCTGGCTTTAGAGGTACTGTTTAAACATCTACAGTTAATGTCATCTGCGTGTTACAAAATCGTAAAACCAAAACAAGAACAATAAATACACATTTTTAAAAGCTATAACAGCAAAATTATCATTGCTATTTATATTTTGATGATGATGGTGAAAGATGACATCATGAAAGATGACACTGACGATAAAAATGTCAAAAACTGCAGCTTACTCTGCTAATTTTACAAGCCCCCGGCAAGTTTAACAGTTGTGTTTTACCATTTTTTTAGTCCATTCAGCCAATCTTTGGGTCTGGCAGGAGCAATTTAATTTAGCTTAGCAGAAACCATTGAATCGGATTAGACCAATAGCATCTCACACAAAAACAGTTCTCTGTTTAAAGCTTTTGTATTTACATTGTGTACTTAAAGTTATTTAGTAGACCAATATGGCTAGAAAATATCCTCTCATACTAGTGTAATAATGTTAAAAAATAGCAAGTGGATGTTTCCTTTAATATGAACAGAGTATTTATATGAATGTGTAATTGTCTGGATAGCATTTTGTGCGCATGTATCCAGTGGTGGAAGAGCATGTACGCAGAGCTATGGGCGCTGCACTGTTTGAGTCTTTCATGGTGAGGTCATTTCCTTTCACATATTTTTACAAAAGATTTACATTCAGTCTAAGGTGAACTTCTGTCTGTTGTTTATAGCACAATGTTGATGTCCTGCATTTGAGCATGGATGACATTCAAGCTGACATTTTACGCTCAAATAAAGTGAACATATCATGTGGTGAGTTGATAAATCTGGAGAGTTAGGTTGTGTTTTTGTCTATATTTCAAGACATTTTAACCTGTTCTTAATTTAATTTCTTGTATGTTATAATGTCCTTTCTTTTACTTTTTATTTTATAGTACTTGAAGGAGAGATTTCAGATGACTGAACATTGCTTGAAACAAGATCAACAATAAGATCAAATTTAGTTCATTGTGTTTTATACAGAAATTAATAAAGGTTATCACACAGATAGTGAAAGGTTTTCTTTATTTCTTTGGCTCAATCATGGGTCCACAAAATGATTGCATAAAAAAAGTAAAACCTGTATTACGTAAACATGTTAAATTATTAATTTTAAAATGTGCTTATTATTAATGGCTAATTCTTCAACTATGGGCACTTTTATGTCCTTTGATCATACATCCATAAATATATATATAATTTTGTTCAAATTCCTCTTTCTTTGTCAAACTAACCATAAAACCTACTTAAAAAAAACTAATACCTTTCTATTATATTTTTTTCATATTATTCAACCTGCTTTTATGGGTCAAAATCACTGTTTTCGCCTTGTTGCACACACAGAGTTTTAAACTTTACCAATGAAAATAACATTTTAAAATATTATTTATCTGGTATCTATTTATATATCTTAATTAAGCACTAGTGAAATAATTTAAATATTTTATAGTTATTAATGTGAGACTATCAATATAATTTTTCATACAAAAATATAGCTGTATGAAAACACTGTACCACAACACTGTAATGTCGCTTTAAATAGTATGTGTGAAAGATTATTTAGGTGGTTTCTATAAAAATGAATAGTGCCATTTGAGATCATTTTCAGGATTGAGGAAATTTACATTTTTATCTACAACACATGAAGAAAAACAAGGAAATATTGCCTGATAAGGAAATACACTTATTTTACATCATTTCCAAACATGTTGTAGCTTCAAAGATGTTTTTAAAAACCAAACATGAAATGCTAGTATCAATTCAAAGCTAATCGGTGCAGCTATTTTTTTTTTATCTTTCACAATAAACTGTTAAAATGTAATTTCCACCACTGTCATTTTCATCACCACACACATTAAAAAATATATTTTAAAAGTTCTCATCACACATTAAAAATGTATTCACAATGTGTAAGTTATTATTCTATTTAATAAATAAATTCAGATTATTTATTTTCTAATAAGCTCTTAACCCAATTGTTAATAAATTTTAGAGTGTGACAATTCAACATACAACTAATTCATGTCATTGACAAATGTATAATTATCATAAATATTGTGGAAAGATTGGCTAAACTAGATACAAAAAAGATCTTAAATAATGTTTGACTGCCATCATTTATTTCATTTTGAAATAAGCTGTATATTGAGATGTGGTGGAATTGACATTTGTTCAGTTCACGATGGAAAAAATGCTTCTCATCTAAGTTTGTCCTCTTACAGATCTAAAAACTATACAAATTATTTAAACTTATGAGGCTAAGTCACGTTAATTTTGAACAAGTTTTTTTTACTCAACTTAACAAGGCTAAAAGAGCCCGTAGTTAAGGAATGGCCATAATTTGATAAAAAAAAAATTATAATAATAATTATTATAATTTGAGTAGTATGAAAATGCTAGGTTAATAAACAAACAAACAAGCAAAGAAAAAAAACATTCATAAAGGGTAATTAAAAGCTATAGTCTTAAAAAAAGTAACTTGTTCCAATTAACTTTTTTCTGGACCGCATAGGCGCACATAGGAAAGTAATGAGAATCTAATTTAAAGTCTAATTTTAAGTGTAAAATAAAAAGTGTTGTTTTAGGGTTGTTGTTGTTGTTGTTGTTTTTTCATATCAAAATTTACATTTTAAACTTGATTTTCAAGCTTTCCATAAGCTGAATTTTCCAACTTTTTATCATAACTAAAAAAATAAATAAATAACATATTCATACAAGAAAATTTGGCAGCACTTTATCATTTGTACACTTGGAAATCTTCTACCAAAAACGTTTTGTATACAGACAATGCCAGAAAAAAAAGGAGGTACTGTTTTTGGGTGTAATGAACAGAATAAACAACTGACATCCATGTCTTCAATAAATCTGGTTTAAAAAGCTTAACAGGGTACAATTTGTGTAGTATATTAAATTAGATTTCTTTTTTCATCGTTAAGAGCTTTTTTTCTTTATTAATATACGAAAATGAGAATATACAATCACTTTATATTAACAAGAAATTGAAGAGACAAAAAGAACAACATTTTTGGAAAAAGAAACAACAGATAAAAAACAAACAAACAAACAAACAAAAAAACAGGAGGGGTAAATACATTACACATTAAAGAGAAAAATTATATAATTTACAAATGTCAGTTGTTTTAAAGCCTTTTTTGTAAAAGAGTAAGACACTGTTTTAAAGTAATACTGCATGTCATCGTTAAGAGCTCATTTTGACCATAGCAAGCGAGTGACGCGGAGTTCCAAAGTCAGCTATTGGTCCAAACTTTTCCCGCCCTCCAGGAAGTAAAACAGAAGGCGGGAGTCAAGCGCTGCAGCCGCATGATGTTGTTGTAAACAAGTTGGTGTCTTGTAAACAGTACTGTACATGTTGTATTAATCCATGATTTAAACGTACTGTACTGGTGTTTTATTCGTCATACTTTTTTGTATAGGACCGTTTTTATGCGTGTCTGTTTCATGCATCCTCGATAGGTTTTAAGTCGAGCTTTCAACAGAGTTTAAGGAGCTGTTTAAATCAGAAGGCTGAATTAGCACTATGAGCAGGTTTAGATCTACGGTTCAGAAGGGGAAGATATCGGCTTTAGAAAACACTGAGCTGATCAAATCCAGCAATAAGAACAGAAAATCAAAGCCTTCCATCAAAGGTGAGTGACTGTCACCGTCACACAGGTACATATGTAACGACCAAAAATATCTGCATATTCTATACGTTAAGTAATATATATCTACCGTTTAATCTTTATTTGCAAGTCAGAACTCAAAATGCTGGGTGACAGGTAAAGGGAGAGTTGACCCAAAAATGAAAATCATGTCATCGAGCATTTCTAACTTGTTTCAAAAGATAGTTTGAAGAATGTAGGAAACTGATTTCTTTAGTATTTTCCCCCCTGAAGTGGTAGTCAATGACTTGGCTACCAGTTTCTTACATTCTTCATAATATCATCTTTTGTGTTTAGCAGGTAAAAAAAGTCCTTAAGTTTTAGACTGAGGTAAAGGTGGTTTTTAGGTGAACTATTTTTTTAAGGTCTTAATCTGAGTGACTTCAAGACACTTCGTTGTTTGCCTGTAAAGTTGTGTAACGTTAATGTTTGACATTATTGGCTTGCTTGTTTTTATTCCACCAGAGGAAACATCTGAAACTGAACCTTCATTATATCACATTTTTCATGATCCAACCGAAATATCTGTGTTCCGCTCTGACCTGATGAAGTGGTATGATGAAAATAAGAGAGAGCTTCCCTGGAGGACATTGGTAAAGCAATTTAACATATTATCTATATTTATATTTACTTTTTATTAAATATTATGGGGGGGTTGTAGTTCTGAGAGATAATTAACATTAATATTAACATTAATTAACTTAATATAAGTAGATTTGATATATTGTATACATATAAAACCACTTAAATTGATTGTGTAAAAAACATAAATGAATCTTTTATTAGTTTATTAAATTGGGTAACACTTAATTTTATGGTCCATTTGTGTATTAGTAGACTGTTTGCTTAATATCTGTTGATACTGCTCCTTTAACTGACATTTAACTGACTATAAGAAACTTTGCAGGTACATGTCAACTTGCACTAACCCCAACCTAATAGTCTACTTATAATCTAATGAGAATTAGTTGGCATATACATACATGCAATGTAACTTAAATTCAACAAATGACCATCAAAATAAAGTGTGACCATAAATAGTGAGTGCCACAACTAGTACGTCAAAAAGTATATGCATTAAATATTTTCCTGACTGCTTAATAAAATAAGATTTTTTTCTCATTTTGGATCTCATTGTAAACCATCCAGGCTACGACAGAACAAGATGATAATATCAGGACATATGCAGGTATGGAAATAAATTGATTGTCGCAATGATCATATCATAAATCTTATGTATCATAATTTTCTCTCTTGATATTCCCAGTGTGGGTTTCAGAAATCATGTTACAACAGACTCAAGTGGCCACCGTGATAGACTACTATAACAGATGGATGAAGGTAGACATGCTTCTTTGATCAGATTTCTCCTTTCGAAGCTCCTCTGGGCTGTCATATCTTAATGCTTTTTCCCTATATTTATTTTTAGAGATGGCCGACTGTGGAAAAACTTGCTGCAGCTACACTGGAGGTGAAAGTTAATCCACATATACACAAAATAAACACACAGAGACACGGTGAGCATCTGACAGCGGTGCATTGTTTTCTCCCTGCAGGAAGTGAACCAAATGTGGTCAGGTCTTGGATACTACTCCAGAGGACGTAGACTGCATGAAGGTGCTCAGAAAGTAGGTTTAAACAACATAACGGAGAAGTTATGCACAGACTTATGACTTAAGAGACATTATAAACATGATTTCTTAAAATAGGTGGTATCAGAACTGGATGGGCAGATGCCAAAGACTACAGCTGGACTATTAAAACAGCTGCCTGGTGTTGGACGTTACACAGCCGGGGCGATTGGTTCTATAGCACTTGGACAGGTACTTTTTTATGCTGATTAAATTTGATCTCTGCGCTACTAACATCTGATTTTTACACAGTCTTTCTACACTTACCATCTTCACAATATTCGATTATTTTATGTGTAACATGTCTTAAACTTCAAGAAGAAAGCAATGTCCCAAGCTTTCAATGATCAGGCTGAAAATTGATTTGTGGATATGAGTGAAACATTACCAAATATTACTCCAAATACTACTTTTAATTTAATTACTTGCATGATACTCTAGTAAACAGTAAATATCAATTTGTGTAGTGCTGCATCACATATTAAACATGGAAGAAAGATTGCTGTAAATAAAGTTAGTTAGTTTACTGCATTGGTTCCTATTGTTCTCCAGGTAACAGGTGCTGTTGATGGAAACGTCATTCGAGTTCTGTGTCGCGTTCGAGCCATAGGAGCAGACAGCAGCAGTCCTGCTGTAACAGATGCTTTGTGGTACTGAAATATCTTAACAAGTTTATCTATTGTTAAAATTCACGTTTAAGCTTTTTCTGGAGGTTTTTCATTCTGTTTTGAGGTGTCCCAAAACAAAAAAAACTTTACCTGAATTCAAGGTTAAACTTATTTCTACAGTGATTGAAGTATCTTATCTCTCTAAATTCTTTTCTTTGATTGGTCAAATGTTTAAGTGTAATATTTACAGCACTTGTTGGAAACGGATGAGAAATTCAGTGGCAGAAATTTTCCCGGCACAGTAATACTAACAGTGCTGATGCTGATGATGTTTGTTTTACTTGATCATTTCTCTTCATAGTTTGAGAGTGCATTTGCTTTTGCAGCAAAGAAATGAATGGTGGCTGTACACAAGCAGCCAGTGAAGGTGCTGTTTTGTTACAAACCTGTGTTGGTTTTGATCTTTGAAACTTTGCAGACATTTCAAGCTATTAGAAAGAGTTATAATACACACACTAATACATCAAAGGTGCAATCTAAAGAAACATAATGGGGAATGTTAAACAAATAAATAAATAATATTGCAAAAAAAATTATATATATATATATATATATATATATATATATATATATATATATATATATATATTATAGTATATATTATATACATATTATTTAATAATGTATACATATTTATTTATTATTTTTTTAATATACAGTTAAAGTCAGAATTATTAGCCCTCCTGAATTATTAGCCCCCTGTATATTTTTTCAAGACATTTCTAACAGGCTGTCTGTGGGGTTTTAAAATGCCTTAAATCTCAAAAACAAATTTTAGGCCTTAAAAAGTATAAAATCTACTGAAATATTGTGTTGTAGGTCTTAAATCTGTTTTGCTCGTGTATAGCTACTGAATCAGGCCAACACCCGTCCCAATCGTCAACAATCCATCTCAATAAAACTTTCAACTTTATTTAAAAATGTAAATTTTATCTATTTAACGTTTAATTGTTTTTCTTACAATAAATTTTGTTTAAAAGTTATCCATGTTTTTACAGCTGAGATCACTAACCTGGACAGTGTGTTTTGCTCATTTAGTTTATTATAGTTTTTAAAACATTTGTCAATTTTTATTTTAAAGAAAGTGTATGTTGAACAAAAGTGTATGTTTACAACTAGAGCTTGCTTTTGACAATATTTAAAATGTTATGGGGCAGATATAAATATTTTCCATATGGGCCATTTAAAAAATTCCTTACCGTTTAGCTCTGAACGAGTCTAAGATTTCATTTATAATGGTTTAATTAATGTCTTAAAAAGTCTTAAATTAAACTTTGTGGAACCTGCAGAAACCTTGTTCTAAACATAATAAACTCTTTTCTAATTACTAATTTGTTTAACTTTGCCATAATGACAGTACATAATATTTTACTAGATATTTTGAGATACTAATATTCAGCATAAAGTGCAATTTAAAATTTTAAAGGCTTATCTGCGTTTTGTAGAAAAATTGCTTAAGGGGTCTAATAATATTGACCTTAAAATAGTTTTTTTTTTTTTTGAAGTAAAACCGCTTTTATTCTAGCCAAAATAAAACAAGTACAACTTTCTTCAGAAGTAAAAAATATTATAGAAAATACTGTAAAAAATTTCTTGCTCTGTTAAACATAATTTGGGAAATATTTGAAAAAGAAAAAATAATAATAATTTTGACTATAAGTTAAACTAAATTGTATTTCAGGAGAATTGCAGATGCACTTGTTGACCCAGAGAGACCAGGAGACTTTAATCAGGCTATGATGGAGTTAGGAGCCAGAGTCTGCACCCCAAAATCCCCTGTGTGCAGTCAGTGTCCCATTCAGACCCACTGTCATGCTTTCAAGAAGGTACTATCCAGCAACTCTCACCACACAATTCATGAGGAACCTTGCCTATTTTATAACAATGTTCTTATTATATACTGTAGATAAGCATTAAACAAGAGATGGACTGCAAAAGACTTCTAAATAAACTTGCCTCAAATCCCAAAAACCCCGTTCCTGATATAGAGAATTGTAGTAAGTAAATGGTCTAAAATCATCAGTTCATCAGACCGAATGCACTGTTTAATATCTGTTCACATTCTTTAACAGTGTCTGCTGGCAGCTGTAACTTGTGTCTGTCAGAGGACTGGGACCCTCAGCAGGGGGTACAGAATTATCCAAGAAAGCCTGTTAAAAAGGCTCCACGTGTGGAACAAACACTGACCTGTATAGTGGAGCATCAGCGAGCCGGAGAAGAGTCGGAGTACCTGCTCACCCAGAGGCCAAGCAAAGGTAAAACTACTGTTATAATGGGATGAACTAGACATGAACTTACTTGCATGTGTTCATTTTTTTTTTTTTTTACAGGACTCCTGGCTGGGATGTGGGAGCTACCCAGTGTGCTTTTGCAAGCTGACATCTCTGAAAATAAATATAAAGAGTTGATATGTGACATGATGCAGAAATGGCTGCAAACACCCCTGGACACTCACTCAGTGCAGTTTGTGGGAGAGGTGTGTGTGTGTGTTTTCTCGACATCTATATCTTCTTGGGTTCAGAATAGTTTCAAATTGATTAAAATGCATTGAGCAAATGTATGATTCATCTCTTTGGTCATGATGTGCATGTTTGGTTACAGTGCGCATGTTTGATATTCATCCACATCTTTTATGTCTTCTGTCAGGTGGTGCATATTTTCTCCCACATCCATCAAACCTACATTGTGTTCTCGGTTCATGTTTCTGATTGCTCAGACAGAGAGCAAAAGCAGAAGACCTGCTGGCTAACCAAATCTGCTCTGCAGAAGGCAGCCGTGTCCACTGGGGTTAAAAAGGTTGAGTGTGTTTTCATTAGCCTAGTTTCCACTATCGCGCCTAAAGCGAGTATACCAGGGCGAGCCAGGGCCAGTCGTGTTTCTACTGTCACTTTTGGGGCCTGATCGGTCTAAAGCGAGGCTTCCTCAGGGCAAGCTGCCGGCCTTTTTCGGCCTGCCGAATACCTTGGGCCAAAGAGGCGGAGTTTGTCCCCGGCTGGTAAAGATTACACTAGTTTTCCAATCGCACATGAGTACATGTGCCAATAATAATAATAATAATAATAATAATAAATAAGGGAAAAAAAAAACATATAGCTGGTTAAGATAGGCTATTCCATAAAACACCTTAAAGGCTTTGGGGCTTATGATCGCCCTTATGTTTCCCTTTCAAATTGTTGGTATTGCATAAAATAATAAAGTAGTTTTAATTTAACTAGGTGATATTTCTTTGCTGCATCCTCCTTGATGTTTCAATAATGAATAATAATCTTTACACCATATTAAAGACACAGCAGCCATTTACTTTCAGTTGTCAAGGGTTTTTATCAAGTTTAAAAGGTGTGTTTTTGCATGAAATGTGTGTTTTGATGCATATATATGTATGCTAGAGCAACATATGTAGGCCCTCACGGAATCTGCACGCGCAGATTTCCACAGAATTCCGCAGATTTCTGCAGATTTTTAGCCTATTATAAATTCTGTTTATTTACTTGTAAATCTGAATTTATTCAGTTTTTATTCAGTAATTTATTACTTTTTATTTAATATATATTAAGGTTTTAGTTATCATACTCCGCTGGATACTCCCAAAATAATTCAGCTGAAATTCGCAGATTTTTACCAAAATTCTCCACAGAAATAGCAAAAAACATCCGCAGATTGCGACTGACCCTGGCTATAGCCTATATTTTATTACTTGCTTTTATGTCCTGAAACACTTAACTGTTTGCTTTATTTAAGATAACCAAATAATATCCAACATCCTTAGATTATTGTCTTCAATTATTGTCTTTAGCCTAGGGAAAAATGTGTATGATTTAGGTCTCTCTGGAGGATTTGGGCTGAATGTTTGATGGCACCTACCGAAATGAGGATGTTATAAAATACATTTTTATACAGAGTTATTGCTGGAAAATTTCTGTGGCTTTATGTTATGGATGGTATGCCGGGTCATCCCTCTGTTAGTGGCAAGACCACTCGATGTATGATGCCAACAGTCAGTCGGCGAGTAAAGAAATATATTGAATGAAAATACATAGGCCTATGCGTATTGATATATAATTTAATGCTTTACAGTAACATGTCATTTGTTTGTTTTGGTTTATCGTTTGTTTTAATTGTTTAATGATGATGCAGTGGTGTGCTTTATTTGCCTGGATCCTGCTGAACTGAGCGGGTTGTGTGATGTTTGATTTGGGGAATATTCTGTATAGGCCCGACAGTGGAAAAGTGACATGATTTTGGCCTCACTGCTCTCTCTCTCTCACAGGCTATTGGCATGGCGCAGCCTGATTAAAAACCCTGGCTTGCACTGGCCCGACAGTGGAAATTGGTGTCACAGAAAAAAAACAACTTTAAAATCTATACTTTTAATTTTTTATTTATACTTTAAAATTAGCTTTAAAAAAACAATCGCAAATTTGATGCAATAAAAATGCTGATTAATGTTGGTTAATGTCAACACATTTTTTAAATTAATGTTAATTATTTAAAGTCTTTATTTAAATTTAATTTCAGATTATGAAGCTCTATGAATCTTCCAGCAAGTTGGACCTCAAGGTTGGTTTTTTCTAAGTTTGCATGCACTTTATTTTTTGTTCTGTTAAGTATTTATTTGATTTCATATTCATATGCTACTGATTTTAAAATTACTTTCATATCTTATCATATTTTATACTTTTTAAGGAAAAGAAGAGAAAAGCCGGCCCTGAGAAACAGTCAAACAAAATAAAAAGGCCCAAAGATGCTGCTACTAATGTAGGACCCAAACAACTCTGCCTCAGTAAATTCTTCTCTACCTCAAAGACAGCAGTTAAAAGCAAATGCTCTTAAGAACTGTTGGTCTGGATATTAAATCTTGTATAATCATCATGTACATTTTTATATTATTTCATATGATGTATATTATCATACTGTATAATACATCTGCAGCACTGTTTTATTACGGAGAACGGGCATTTATATTAGGTGTTTTTAAAGTAAATAAATGTATATTTTCTTTAAAAATAAATTGTTATAAGATGTAGTATTGTCCAGAATAAATGTTTATAGACCATTTTAATGCAGTGATGTCATTGGCCCATGCATATTTCCTATTTATCAAACTACGATTTAATCATACCTTCATGTTAAATCAGCTATCATAACAAATTATTATATTATTTATCAGTTTGTGGACCATTTTGGATTCTCGGAAGCTATGGAAATTAAAAATGTAAAACAGAAAATAAGTAAGGACCATTGTTATTGTTTATATCCCTCAAAATTGTCTTTTATAAATGTGTAAATGTGCCTTGATCTCATATGAGTATATAATCTGCCTTTAAACGTATAGAATGTAAGTTTCCTCATCGTGGTTCAAAACTTTTAAGATTTCTTTCGGTTTAACACAAAATTAGATATTCTGTAGAATGTTTGGGAGAAAGTAGCCGTGAACGTCCATTGTAGAAAAAATACTATGAAAGTCAATGTTTTGAAACAAGTGGAGGAAATGTAAATTAGACGTTTTCTGTTAACTATCCCTTTACTCAAGCGTAATATTATTTATTTAACAGCACGTTGTCAGACAGAATAATTAAATTATGATCATGTTCTTTCAATTCTCTGCGCCCTGAATGCCTTTTTTCTGTCTAATGCTGGGTTGTCAAAATAAGAGTCCCTTTTCTTCTTTCCCACCTGTTAATATTTCAATACAACACGTTTCGAGGCTTTACGGCTCTAAAACACGTTTAATTTCTTTTTTGTGTCTTAATTATAATAATGATTATTATTTTTTATTATTTTCGCCGCCATATTGCATTGAGAGTCGTGCTTAATTTTACTACACAACAGAGACTTTTATCTGCGCATCTGAGTTGAAATGAAAACGGGTGCAGTCCAAAGTTTTCTTTCCAAATAGATCTGTGTTCTTCTGCATTACAGCTGATAACACACTATTTCCCGTGTTACTCAAACAAAATTGTTCAAAGTTCCCATCTGACCGTGCGATTAATTAGAACAGCTACACAGTGCGGTAGCGATCGTTTAAACTCAACAGGTAAGTTCACCGGTACATTTATGATAATGCAAACGGTTGACAAAACGTGGATTCACCCATATACAACTACAACAGCATAATTCATGCACAGTGTACTTTACACCACATCAATAATTTGCATGTTTGTTTTTTTTTATCAGAATTGACTGCATTTCCATCGTGTTTTTACGTGTTGTGTAATTGTAGTCTTAAGCCTGTGTCTTTAATAATGAAGTTCTGTTGTAGAGTTCTCAATGGAATCCGCATGGCAGAGACTGGAATCCATGCACAAATGGATTGTAGAGAATGGGGGTAAGATTTATTTAATAATGATTTTTTTAAATCAAATTAACTACGACCAACTAGTTATACAAAATAATTAATAACAGTACATAAAAACTCATCACAAAATATGAACATAAATTTGTAGAAACCCCTGAGGTGCAAAGCATTTGCTTGCTGTCATGTTTCAGACAAGCGGACTGACCCATGGCTACTAGTCTACTCTCCTGTACCGATCATCTGTATATTTTTATGTTATCTGGGTGTTATTTGGATCGGACCCAAGCTTATGAAAAACATGGAACCAGTGAACCTAAAAGGACTGCTTATTGTGTACAACTTTGCCATGGTTGGTTTGTCTGTATACATGTTCCATGAGGTAAATAATGCATTTTATACATTACTCCATTAGTTCAGGTTGTTTATCCTACCATCAAGGTCTTGCTTTCAATAATCAAGTCATTCAGTCTGAGAATATTGAAGATGCGTGTCCTCATCATGACCTTTTACCAACAAAGTATTGTTTCTTTCCACAGTTCCTGGTCACATCTTGGCTGGCAAACTACAGTTACCTATGTCAGCCTGTAGACTACAGCACTAGTCCATTGGGAATGAGGGTGATTGTCTCGTTTCTTTTTAATTCAGTAATATTTTGAACTATATTTTGTACTGAAAATAAAATGAGCATACAGTGTTATCTTTGTCTTTACCAAACATTGTTTTTTATTTGACTTTTTCAGATGGCAAAAGTGTGCTGGTGGTTTTTCTTCTCTAAAGTAATTGAGCTTAGTGATACAGTAAGTTTCACAAATGTAAAAAAATAAATATTACAATGATTTATATCAGGTGTATAGGCATGACTCAGTGAATGATTCTTTTTTTAACCTGCCACATAAAGGTCTTTTTCATCCTAAGAAAAAAGAATAGCCAGCTCACATTTCTTCATGTGTATCATCATGGAACAATGATCTTCAATTGGTGGGCAGGAGTTAAATATGTGGCAGGAGGGCAATGTAAGTCTGAAATACATGGATTATCATTGGATATTTATAAAACATATATACACTTACTGGCCACTTTATTAGTACTGGATTGAACCCACTTTTGCCTTCAAAACTACCTTAATCCTTTGTGGCATGGATTCAACAAGGTCATGGAAATATTCCTCAGAGATTTTGGTCCATGTTGACATGATAGCATCATGCAGTTGCTGCAGATTTGTTGAGAGGGGTCTGCCTGCAGACCTGGTGCAGTGCAATCTGGGCTACATCCAATGCTTTTTAATGGGCTCACCTAACCCCACCCCTAACTGTACCCGTCACAGTGACGTCACTAGCTCCAATTGAGTGCATTGTTTTTGACATTGCATCGCTGACTGATGCAGTCTCAGCTTGCATTACAAAGGCTGCATCCAGATACTATTGGATTTGTTGGCTGCACATACATGATCCGAATCTCTTGTTCCAACACATCCCAAAGGTGCTCCATTGGATTGAGAAATGGTGACTTTGGAGGCCATTTGAGTACAATGAACTCATTGTCATGTTTATGAAGCCAGTCGGAGATGATTTGCGCTTTGGCATGGAGTGTTATTCTGCTGGAAGTGGCCATCAGAAGATGGGTACACTGTGGTCATAAAAGGATGGACATGGTCAGCAACAATATACACGTAGGCTGTGGCTCACCCTCCGAATGTTATGAGTGGTTGGACAGATGTACCTAATAAAGTGGCTGGTGAGTGTATATTAAACCCATAATATGACATGTGCATTTCTAAAAACAGAATATTGTCATTTTATTGTTTCAGCATTTTTTATAGGGCTGCTGAACACTTTTGTTCATATTTGGATGTATTCTTACTATGGTCTGGCAGCTCTGGGCCCTCATCTGCAGAAATATCTGTGGTGGAAGCGCTATCTCACCTCACTGCAGCTGGTATACACAAGACACACATATACACGCATACACTGCTAATCTGGCTAATTTTAGTCCATTCATACATTAAAAAAACACTTTTACCTCATTTATTAACAATTTTATATCGATTTAAAATGAATTGCTTCAATAGAGATTAGTTGGTAGATTAATATGAACCACATCTCATTACAGGTCCAGTTTATTTTGCTGACTGTTCACACTGGATACAACCTCTTCACTGAGTGTGAATTTCCTGACTCCATGAATGCAGTTGTGTTTGCCTACTGTGTCAGTCTCATCATACTTTTCAGCAACTTTTACTACCAGAGCTACATAAAGAGGAAGAGCAAGAAGTCTTAACAGCATTTGAGCCACACGCTGGGGAGAGGAATAGACAAATGCTGCATCCCCTTACACATTCCATTACTGCATTCTTGGTGTTATGTAGTGTTCAGGGTTAAAAGGATTTGTTAAACCGCTGACCTCATTATCAGATATAGTAAGTAAATGTAATTTTCCAGGGATATATGCTACTTATGCTTTTTGCATTTGAGAGAGGTGAAATGTCCAGCTTACATTATCAACCAAAATAACTTGAATGTAAATAAAGTGTAATGTCATTTTAAGTCACTGTATGATGGGTCAGATTGTTTTTCGGCCTTCTGCTGTCTAAATTGTCAATTAATACCAGTGACGGGCACTAGATGGCACCATGTGTACACGTGGGAGTACTGAAAGGATACAGGCAGCGTGTTGCCAAGTCCTTTATTTTCAACTATGTTCCTCTATTTTTGTTTTTGAAAAGATCCGTTTTAAATTAGATAAGCGGATTTAACTAAGTGGAACTCGCATACAGAGTGCAACAGCATCCGTTGAGGACACCAAACGAACCACTTGATAGCGATTTGAAAAATGTATATTTTCAGTTGAAAGGGTTTTGCTTCAATTATTTGGCAACACGGCAAATTGTAGCCTCAAAGCGACCCAGGAATGGGTAAGTATTTATAAGGGAATAGCTTCAATACGCAGTTCTGTCAGCATTGTCGACATCGTCCAATACATAAATGTCAGATCATGTTATGGACATATAAACGTGATTTAGTGCTTTTGTGTGTGAATAAACAGCATAGCATAATGGCGGTTCTTATTGCTAATCCAGAAACTATTACATGTCTAGCTCTCCCTGTATTTGTTTTTCACCACTAACAGTAGTGAAAATCATGATCGGAATGTACTGAACCATCAAAAATATCCAGCACTGGTATTTCGCAGCTCAATATCTGCGACAGTTGCAATGCGCAGATACAACGCTTCCTTCTACGTTAGATACTGAAAATAACAATAACATCGTCAAGACAGACTGACCTAGCCTAAACAGTTTGTAGCTTACATTGAAATAGATAAAAAGAATAACAAGGTCTATTCATAATTTCACTTTATCCAAACCATAATGACACTGAACTCATTTATTTATTCTGTTGGTATCTGTTCTCTTCAGGAATCTCCAGGGATCACTGGCACAAGCGTCGTAAAACCGGAGGAAAACGGAAGCCGTACCATAAGAAAAGAAAGTATGAGTTGGGTCGGCCTCCAGCAAACACAAAGGTGTAATACTTTACTCTAGGCATCAAACTCAGTTCCTGAAGAGCCACAGCTCTACATAGTTTTGTCTTAACCCAAACTAATTGAGCCCTTAAGGCTTGTTTTAAACCTCCAGGTTATTGTGTTGAAGCAGGGTTGGAACTAAACTGTGTAGAGCTGTGGCCCTCCAGGAACTGAGTTTGACACCTCTGCTCTAGTAGAACTCGTTAGGCTACTACACGTCTCTTTATCTATAGATCATGGGTCTCAAACTTGATTCCTGGAGAGCTGCAGCTCTGCACAGTTTTGCTCCAACTCCAATCAAACACAGCTGATGCAACTAATCAAGGTGTTCAAGACTACTAGAGACTATTAAGCAGGTGTGTGTTGGAGCTAAACTACGCATAGCAGCGGCCCTTCAGGAATAGAGTTTAGACCTTGCTATACATGGATATGTTATGCAGAGAGACAGTCTATATTACAAAACTGTTTCACACAATATGAACAGCAGAAATCAAATAAACAATTGTAATTATCTTTAAACCTTTTAGATTGGCCCCCGCCGTATTCACACGGTGCGCGTGCGTGGAGGAAATAAGAAATACCGTGCACTGAGGCTGGACAGCGGAAACTTCTCCTGGGGCTCAGAATGTGAGTGAGCATCTCTGTCCATTATATTTCTTCCTTCTTCCCCTCCGTCATTCCTTGCTTCCTTCCTTCCAGATTCGACCAACTAGTTTAGTATTAGGTGTTTTGTTAATAAACAATTATCAAATAAATAAATCTAAAAGTTTTTCGTTTTATTTAAGCAAGCAAATTTTAGGTGATAGTTTGAAAATGAAAATGCTGGTTTCAAACCTGTAGTGAACACAAAAGAAGATATTTTGAAGAATGAAGGAAGATGGTCACCATTATCTTGCATGTTTCCTCCCTGTTATACATGTTAGTTGTTCTAACATCTTTAAAATTTAGTCTTTTGTGTTCAACAGAAAAAAAAGAATAAATTGCAAGTTTTCATTTTTGTAATTGTAATTTGGTGTGCTTACAATCAGTGGTGGAAAGAGTACTGAAAAATCATACTTAAGTAAAAGTACCATTACTTGCCTAAAAATACAGCGCAAGTAGAGTAAAAGTAGCTGTTGTAAATATTACTCAAAGTATGAGTAGTACTCAAAATACTCGAGAATAGTGAGTAAAGAGTATTTTGCTGTAAAAAGCTGATACATTTGCATGTAATTTGTGGATGTAAACGTAGCATTCTGTAGTACATTTAGCTATTGCCCAACAGGCACACAACGCATAAGATGTTAATCTTATGTTAGATTTAGGTTTTTGAGGTCACCTAAATTCAATGTCTAGCCAACGTCTAAAGACAACATTATTTTGATGTCCAATAATTACATCAAATAACGTTGATATTTGACTAATTTTAGGTTGTGTTAGAAACTGACCAAAATCCAACGTCATATTGACGTCAGGTATGGCAACCAAATTCCAACATCTAATAGATGTCATAGTGGTAACTTTCACACAATGTAAAGCTGTAACTTTGATATTTGGTTGATTTTAGGTTGGACGTTGAACATTGACGTCAGTCTGATGTTGGGTTCTAATGTAAAGGCAATTTTCATTTCCAAACAAAATGAAACGTCCCCATGACAATGGCTCACAACGTCAATCTGACGTCATGTTGATGTCTTGTGCCTGCAGGGTGCTTAAGACCATTTCGGTCATCATACAGTAAACATCTGTCATCTTCTTCTTATTGAAATGCATCTAAACAGTCTCTAGATCAATGCATTTAAAGAATTTGGACTTCTTTTTGGACAGTTTTAATGCTTTCAAACAATTTGCTGCAATTATAAATCGCCCATGTCTTGAGGTAGTTCATTATGGTGCGATTTAACTTCTATGTATGATTTTATTGGACGGGAATCACCGGACTGATTTTTCTAATCCCCATAGACAAGGCAAAATAAAGAAGTGACTGCAGGTTGAAGGAAAGTAATGGAGTAAAAATATCAATAGTGCACTAAAAATTTACTCAGGGAAAAGTAAAAGTACACATTTTTAAAACTACTTAGTAAATTAAAATTCCTAAGAAAAACTACTCAATTACAGTAATTTGAATATTTGTAATTTGTTACTAAACAATAAACATTTGCTTACATTTATAATCTTTTAATTAATGTAGATGTTCTACAATGTTTTTTAGGTTATAAGTCTACAAACTGACAAACTCTGCTGAATGACTTTATTTTTGACCTAAGAAGTCCACTAAAAATGAGAAATGATTGGTCTACTGAAGGAGTGACCGAGCTGTCAGCAAACCCACAAACTTCTTATATAATAGACTGACAGACTGGTTGGTTTTTGGGATATTTTCCCACCTGTAGCCCTTCCAAATGTCTTGCTACCAATATTTTTATTGGTTGTCAGGACACTGAGTTTGTGTGTCAGTGCATTTAGAAGTTTTAAAACCATGAGATGCCTTTAGACTGAGATCATGGAAGTGGTGCCTGGAAATTTTCTCATAAATTTACCATGAAGCTTCTGATGTAGCTCATTACTGTTTAACAAAACGCTTTGCTCGAACAGGGACATCTGTTGAATCGACCTGTTCTTAAATGTCCGTCTCTTGGGCCGCATGGACATTTTTCTATTTTACACATGGCGTACATTATGCCATGGGTATTATTTATTCTTCGTAACCAAATCTAAACATGACATTGGTAAAAAAAAATTAGACTCTGGAAGCTCTCAGAATTAAAAGCACGTCTAATTTTGTCGTTATAACACACAGGTTGTACTCGCAAGACCAGGATCATTGACGTTGTGTACAATGCCTCCAACAATGAGCTTGTGAGAACCAAGACCCTGGTGAAGAACTGCATCGTTCTGGTGGACAGCGCGCCGTACAGGCAGTGGTATGAAGCCCACTACGCCATTCCTCTGGGCCGCAAGAAAGGAGCGAAGCTGGTAGGCTTCAATTTACAGAGCACAGTATAAATAGATGTGCATGTCTATTTTTAGAGTGCCAGGCATCTCATGCATACTGCACAGAAATGACAGGAGATTTTCCAAAACCTCAAGCTCTCATGTGACAAGTTTTGATGTTTGGTTAGGAGTTTGCATTTGCATTTGGAGTTAAGCCACAGAAACTATTGTTAATGCAAAGTTGAGCATTGTGTGTGCGTGCGTGTGGGTGCGTTTGTGTGTGTGTGTGTGTGTGTCTGTGTGTGTGTCTGTGTGTGTGTCTGTGTGTGTGTCTGTGTGTGTGTGTGTGTGTGTAGTAACCAATCAAAATACTGCAGATGCCTAGTGGAATCCTGACAAGCCTGCAATTTAAACATACCCATAACATATTTCATTGACTGTACATGTAATGCTTTTTCAGTCAGGAATGAAATTACTGAAATTAGGAATGACATTTCATTAACTACATTGAAAAAATATTCGTAAATTAGCCGTTTTCCGTATTTTGTGATTTACATTTTTATTTTTTCCTGTTTATTCATGCTTTTGAATTGGATTATGGGCCTTTAATCTTTTTTCCAACAACTTTTAACCTTGCAAAGTATAAAAAAGTGAGTTCTATTAACATTTTTGATAGTTTAAAGTGATATATTGTCTGAGTTGGTGTTGTATATTACAGTGCAAAAAAACATGAGGACATTTCCTGCTATCCTACAGACTTATTTCTGTATGTTATTTCTTATTCATTAAATTATTTCAAACTGCCGATAAAATTCACTTACTTAATCTCTAGAGTTAAATTTTCAACATCAAAAGTCGACAGAGCAGAAATCATGGTTCCATAATGCGATTCACAACCGTAAATTAACTTAAATCACTGGTAAATCACAAAATACGGAAGCAGGGCTGCGCCCGGTCAGTACCTTGATGGGAGACCACATGGAAAAGATAGGTTGCTACCAGAAGTGTTGTTAGTGAGGCCAGCAGGGGGCGCCCAACCTGCGGTCTGTGTGGGTCCTAATGCCCCAGTATAGTGAAGGGGATTCTATACTGCTCAGTAAGCACCGTCTTTCAGATGAGACGTTAAAACTGAGGTTCTGACCCCTGGCATCCTAGCCAAATCTGCCCTCTGGCCTCTGTCCATCATGGCCTCTTAACCATCCCCATATCATAATTGGCTACATCACTCCTCTCCTCTCTACCAATCAGCTGATGTGTGGTGTGCAGTCTGGCGCAATTTGGCTGACGTCACGTCATCCAGGTGGATGCTGCACACTTGAGGTGGATGAGAAGATTCCCTCCAAAAATGTGTAAAGTGGTTTAAGTGTCCAGAAAAGCGCTATATAAATGTAAGGAATTATTATTATACTTTGCACCTACACCAACCCTAAGCTGACCCCTTTCAATAATGCAAAAAAAACATTAAGCATCACAAATATGACACCATATCTGGGCCATTGTTTTGCACAGTTTAGCTTTAACTTGCCTCAACACACCTGCCAGGACATTTCTAGCAAGTCTACTAGGAACTTGATTGGCTAGCCAAGATTTGTCTTAATGGGGTTGAATCTAAACTATGCAGGACACCGGGCCTCTAGGACTGAGTTTGGGCACCCTTGCTTTACCCTAGCCTTTACCCAACCTATCCAAGGTGTAAGTTCCTCCCAATAGGAGCTCTCTGGGCTGTAGGGATATATACCGCAAAGAAACAAACATAACAAACCCAAAAAATTTGGTTAAACTACATATCAGCCACTGTGCAAAAAAAAAAGAAGCACAGAATGAATGCACAGCAATGAAGAGGACTACTAAAATATAAAAAGTGCAAAATAGCCACCCTTGCACACAGTGAAGTGAACAAAAGAAAGACTCTATCAGAGTATGAATACCAAAGAAAAGTTTGAAATGTTAGTATAAAACGTTTTCAATAATCGCTATCTATTTCTTGCTTGTTTGATTTTTAAGTGATCAAATACTGGTTGACAATTTTTCCCAGATAAACTTCGGAGATTGTAATAAAGAGAAATGCTGACTGGTTGCCTTTATAATTGCACATATATTCTCATCCTTCAGACTCCAGAAGAGGAGGAGATCCTGAACAAGAAGCGCTCAAAGAAGGTTCAGAAGAAGATCGAGGGACGCAGAAAGAAGAGCAAGATCAGCAGTTTGCTGGAGGAGCAGTTTTTGCAGGGCAAGCTTCTCGGTCAGTTTCCCTGCATGAGTCTTGACACTCATAATCTTAATTTTTCTAATCTGACCATTGGGAAAAGTTGTTTTCAACAGCATAAGCTTGAGTCCAAGTCCATTCACTTCACAGTCCAAAGCAAATAAACAACAGTACGTGTCCTAATCCTCGCTTACTGATTTTGTAATAGTCACTGGATGTTCTGATTTTAGGATGATTTGAGGCATGCCCCATTACAACAAGAAACCCACTTATTAGCATATTACACTCTCTTACACTTGTTACATATTTCTGTGTTGTTCATGAGACAAATCATCTGTAAATGTGTCCCTGCTTCTGTCTGAGTTTGCTGTTTTCAACGTTGTTTTATTTTCTTCTCAGCTTGTATTGCGTCCAGGCCTGGCCAGTGTGGCAGAGCAGACGGATACATCCTGGAGGGGAAAGAGCTGGAGTTTTACCTCCGCAAGATCAAGGCCAAGAAAGGCAAATAAACTCCAGCAATATAACCAGGGCTCCACCGTAAGATCATTTACGGGTGAAAATGACTGCATGAATTTGAAAAATGACTTAGGTCAGCAGTCTTATATTAAAATTTGATTAAGCTCATTTACTTCCCTCAAATATTGCATTTTGCACAATATAAAACCTTTAGCACTTTCACTCACAAACTGCACTTTCACGATACAATTTATTTCATCTTAATTATTATTATTATTATTATTAATATTATGTCAGATTTCACTGAAGTATTTTTCCTACATTAAGTTAAATAATGCATTTAGAATGAAAATAAGTAATTCTTGAATGTGGCTCAAAGTTGAGATAACCCAATTTGATTTGGTGCAGGGTTTCTGCGAGGTCTTAAAATGTCTTATCCCAAAATCTAAATTTTAGGCTTTAAAAAGTTTTAAATTTAGTGAAATATTGTGTTGTAGGTCTTAAATCTTTTTTTAAACAAGTCTTAATTTGCTTGTGTTCATGTATTGCTACCCAATCATAATAAAACTTCAAACTTTTTAGTCAAAAAGGTATTTATTAACTACTTTATTATTTTAAAGGAAGTTCATGTTGAAAAAAAAGTCTATGGATACAAGTAGAACTTGATGGTTCTTACACTGTTTCAAATATTTACTTCTTTTTTTTTCTTTTTTTTAGTTAATATTATATATAATTTATTATTGTAAAATATTCATTCATTTATTCATTAATTTTCTTTTCGGCTTAGTCCCTTTATTAATCTGGGGTCGCCACAGCAGAATGAACCGCCAACTTATCCAGCATATGTTTTATGCAGCGTATGCCCTTCCAACTGCAATCCATCTCTGGAATATTGTTAAATATTAAATTATATAAAAAAATTGGTAGGGCAAATAAAAATCTTTTCCATATGCACCATTTGAAAAATGTATTAGCCTTTAACTCTTTATGAGTCTAAAATTTCATTCATAATGGTCCTAAAAAGTCTTAAATTTGACTTGATGAAATCTGCAGAAACCCTGTGGTGTCTAAATTCAATTAATTTTAGTGTATTAAGCATGTTGAAAGCATACACACATACACAAATATATACAGTATACTGACTGCTGCAGATAGATAGATAGATAGATAGATAGATAGATAGATAGATAGATAGATAGATAGATAGATAGATAGATAGATAGATAGATAGATAGATAGATAGATAGATAGATAGATAGATAGATAGATAGATAGATGTTGTTTGATCATTTCAGGACAACTTTAAGGAAAGGTTTTGATCTACTTCAAATGTTGATCATTGTATAAATACATCTCACTACATTTATCAATTATAATATCTTAAATTAAAATTTATTTTGCTGACAACATTTATGATTTACATATTAATTTAACAGGACAAATTATGTACAAAGAAAGTACAAACAACCCATACTTGACTTAACTTTTGTTTAAAAAACTCATTTTTGACTGACCCATGCAAATGATTCATAATCCATAATATATATATTTGACTGTCTTTAACTTAAGAGAGGTTCTTCTGATGTAGAGCCCTGAATAAATGTATAAAATATATCACCTCACTATTAGCGTGTTGTATTTGCTGTGGTCTCCTTTATTTGTGACATTAAGCATTTGTGTGTAGGTTGGCAAGTTCATTATCATCCAAAAGGGGGCAGTGTCTTCCTAACAATAGTTTATTAAATGTTTTTTCCCTGTTCAGTCCATCATGTTTGAGACCAGCTTCTAACAAACCTTTCAAAGTTAAGGGAACATACGCAAATCATTTGCAATTGAAGCCCTCTGTATATTTTATAGTACTTAAACTCAGCTTAATGATATTTATTTATGAGCAGCATAAGTACAATGATGAGCACAAGACTTCAATATTCAAGACTCATTTATTTTTTTTAGAGATCGAGAGACTGACATAATTATTAATATTAAACAAAAACTGTACATTTTATACATACGCTGAAAGTGTGGTAGATATTAAAGCCATCGACCGTTACAAAATAAAGAACTCTGTTTATATGGGATGATGACAACCAAATGACAAAGCAATACAAACATTTGCAAACATTCACTGACAAAACACAGCAACACTAAATAATTGTTTCCAACACAATGAGAGAACGAGAGCTGGGAGAGGGAAATGTGGATCTCATCACTGATCAGCACAGATGCGGCCGTTCTGAAGTTTTGTTCAAACCCTTCCAGGGTCACAATTAGATCAGAGCTGACCAGATGGATTTATTAAGACTAGCGATGTCTGACGACAAGCCACAATCTCAGGAGACTGTCAACATCCCAGTGGGCACCTTGTTGCAAAAAAAAAATAAAAAATGCAAATCGATTTCATGTCAATTGACTACCATTGTCAATATGACATCAAATTAGCATTAAAAAATTGATTACTGGACTGTCCTGGAAATTATTTTTGATGTTTTTTGATCCCTTTTCAATATAAAATGCCAACAAATTCCTGTGGTAATCTGTAGTTAAAGCTTTCAGATGAATAAAAACATTTTGTGTCATTATTTTGGTGGTTAAAAGGACATCAATGTCAAGATTTTGACATCATTTCTGATGATCATTTGACATCAAGTTGCTCACTGGGACATTTTTAAGAACATTGGGGAAAAAAAAAGTGCAATTTCATTCTACAAATAAACACGAGCTCTCATGATTGACCCTTCGGTGTGGTGGAGCAGCAGCTTTTTGTGTAGTCGAGGAAATGGATAATATTTCAGTCCACTGAGGTGCTTCAATCCAACAAGGCTTTAAATACAATCAATAACAAGGATGAATGCTAAAGAAACCGAGAAAGGTTGAAACTGCATTGATGAAAGTAGAATAAAAAAAGCGTTTGGTCTGAAAGAAGATGTTAGTGTTGATGGTGGACGGGTGAGCTGGCTCTATGTCTCTGTGTACACTGATGACATTTGGCTCAAGCCGCGATCGAAGCCGCCCACCTGAAAGAAAACATTCTCCTCGGTGCCTGGCGAGAACTGGCAACCTGACCCTATGATGTCCGGCACCAAGCTGAAACCTGAATTACCCAAAGAAAAGAAAGAAAAAAGTGCCACAATTTCATTAAAATCAGAAAACATACAATGTAAAAAGATTTGGGCACACTATTTTGATGGTCCGTTTGTTGAATTTAAATTAAATTGCATCTACATGCCAACTAATTCTCATTAGATTATAAGTAGGCCGTTAGGTTGGGGTTAGGGTTAGTGCAAGTTGACGTACAAGTTGAAATGTCTGTCGAAGGAGCAGTATCAACATCGGACAGACAGTTTACTAATACTCGAATGGACCATCAAAATAAAGTGTTACCAAAGATTTTTCTAAATGTTACACCAACATATCTTTTTGTTGCTTTAACTTAATCAGGTTTCAACTCATTTTGATTTATTTACTCAAAGTTTAACATAATATTTTTAGTCAGTTTGAGATGACTTGCAAAGTTCATTTGATTCAACTAAAATATTTAGGCAGCAAAGTTTTTTTTACAAGGTGTGTAAGTACATTTATACATACGTAAGAAAATGGACGATACAAACTCATCCAGTTAGCTTGTCAGTGCAGCTTAAATCTACAGGGTGCACTGTAAAAATATCCCTAATAATTGATTCATTTTTTTTATTTTATGCTTTTGCATTGTGAGACCTTGGTCTTTCTTCCAACAATTTTAACATTTGTAAATTAAAAAGTGACATTTATTAAAAGTTTTAATAGTTTAAAGTGATATTAAATCTAGGTTGGTGTTTTATATTACAAAAACCTAATAATAAACTGCCAATACATTATATTTACAGCCTTTTTTTCTCTATACATTATTTCTTATATTTCAAACTATTAAAATGTCAATAAAAGTCCTTTTGTTAAAGTGTAGAGCTGAATTTTCAACACCAAAAGTCAACAGGGCAGAGATCAACATCCCAAGAATTTTCAACAGTTCAAATTATTAATTTTAATAACAACCCACATAAAAGTCTGATGTATAGCTATATATGCAAAATACATATGACATACAATTTCATATTTCGATTACACAAATATAAAAAGTGTCATATACGATGCATGTATTTCAAAATATTGAAAACATTTGCACTTTCGTGTTTTTTTTTCAACCATTTGAATTACAAATATGTACACATGATGAAATAAATTAGCTTTAATTTAATATATACAGTATGTTCATGTATGTTCATTTACACTATTGGCCTTTATTGCTTAAGAACTTGAACAAAATGTCACCTTGAGTGTGTGTGTTTGTGTACCTGTGGAGGAGGTGCTGGTGGAGCAGCTCATGTGAAAGCCATTGTGTGGGTTTGGGTTGAAGTTGTGCGACTCTGCAGGTTGATGGCCGCCGCTGATGGACTGATCCATTCTGTAACTGTCGCCAAAATGAAAACAGCTCTGGAAGTTTCCACGATAATCTACAAACACACATAAACCCAATATAAAAACATCTCATTTGACAGTGGATTTACTATAGGTTCAAAGCTTTGGATAACTCTTAAACAAAGGCATGAATCAGCATGTGTTTATTCCTGTTTCTCAGCAAGTGTTCAACAAGTAGTCTTTTTTTAGATGTAGTTCACACATGTGCATCTGTGTCCTGACAACTGAGCGTTTCTCCTTCAGAGCAGCTCTTTTGACAGACAGCTGAGTTGTTTTGGACTGGCTGGTTTTAGTGCGAGAAGCTTCCTCTTGTGGTTGCAGGCCACATGTTCTGGCTAATGCAGAGCACAGCGGAGACTACGCCAGTTCGCATACTGATGAGACTCTCTCTGACAGCAGATACTCATGCGTGGATATTTTTAAACTGGTCAATTAAACCGGTCAGAAGGTAGGAGATGGAAACTGAGAGGGTTTTAACTCTCGCCAATCAATCATCATCATTATATTGTCTTACAACTGAAGTCAAAATGAAATCAAAATTGACAATTTTGACCCAGGACTACAAATTCTTAGTTTAGTCATAACCCAGACATCAACATGACATCTGATTGATGTTTTACCCTAATGTCATGGGGGTGTTGCATTTTGTTTGGAAACAAAAATCCGGTTGACGTCAATCTCCTAACGTCCAACCTAAAATCAAACAAATTTCAACGTCTAATGATGTTACAGCTTGCCGTTATTTGGACGTTACCACTATGACGACTATCAGATGTTGGATTTTGGTTGCCATACTTGATGAATAAATGTCAGCATTTGACATCAATAAGATTTTGGTCACTTTCCAACACAACTTAAAATGAACCAAATATCAACATCATTTGACGTTGTTATTGGACATCAAAATAACGTTGCGCTTAGACGCTGACTTGACATTGAATTTTGGTCACCTGACGTCATGACCGAAATCTAACCTAATATTAACATCTTATGTTGTTGTATGCCTGCTGGGAAGTGTCATTTTTAAGTAAAGATATCAACTAAAATCTTACTAAAAAGCTTTTCATTTATTTATACTTTGAAAATCTGGGATCAGAGGGTTCAAACAAATAATAAAAAAAAAATCCCCTTTAAAGTTGTCTAAATAAAGTTCTAGTATAATACAGTTCTTTGCGATGCACACTACTAATCAAAAACAAGTTTTGAGATATATTTATATAGTAGGACATTTATACAGTAAGAAGATTTACTAAATATGTTCATGAAACATGTTTTTTGGTTCCACAGAATAATAATTTTTAGCATTAAACAATTGCCATTTTGAACCATTCAATGTATTTTTGGCTCTTGCCAAAAAATACCAGTGCAAGAAAAGTCTGGTCATCATTTGGACCCAATAAACCTACTATATCCTGATTAATATGGCACATTTCTAGGCCTCTAAATGACCAACATGATCAAAACTGTTTATACTTTTACTACAATAGGCCTTTAAAAAGCTGAGTTTTACCACTTTTGAATCAATTCAGCTGATCTCTCAGTTCTGGCAAGAGCACTTTTAGCTTAGCTTAGCAGATTATTGAATCAGATTAGACCATCTTGTTCAATAGTGACCCACAAGTTTCTATCATTTTCCTATTTAAAGCTTGACACTTTTGTAGATACATCATCTATTAAGTAAAATTATTATGGAAAATTAAAAGTCGCTATTTTATAGGTCAATATGGCTAGGAACTGTACTCTCATTCTAGCAAAATAAAGAGGTGGTGTTAGTGAGGCCAGCAGGGGGCGCTTAACCTGTGGTCTGTGTGGGTCCTAACACCCCAGTATATTGATGGGGACTCAGTACTGCTCAATGAGCGCTGTCTTTCGAATGAAACATTAAACCCGACTCTATGGTCATTGAAAATATCCCAGGATGTCCTTCGAATTAGAGTAGGGGTTTAACTCCGGCATCCTGGCCAAAATTGGCCCACTGGCCTCTGTCCATCATGGCCTCCTAATCATCCCCGTATCATAGCTGGCTTCATCACTGTATCTCCTCTACACCAATCAGCAAGTAAGTGGTGTGCGGTCTGGCGCAATATGGCTGCCGTCGCGCCATCCAAGTGGAAGCTGCCCACTGGTGGTGGATAAGGAGATTCCCCCAATGTGTTCAGCACTTTGAAGGTCCAGATAAGCGCTTTATAAATGCAAAGAACTATAATTATTATCATTATTATAATTATCAATGAACTTTTCTGCCACACCATAAATGCAGCAGGTGCAATAATATTACACAGCACCTGAAAGAAAACATAGAATCTGTATAATATTGCATGACAGCAAAGTTCCTTGATTATTTTGCTGGAATGAGAATATCTTTCCTAGCCATAAACATCATCAAAATAGCACATCAAAAGCAACGTTTCACTGCTTTTCATTAAATACAGAAGTGTCAAGCTGTAAATTGAAAAATATTGAAACTCTTTTTTTGACATTTTTGAGTGAGATGCGAATGGTCTCATTGTCTAAACACAATGACGCTAAGCTAAGCTAGGCTAAGCTAAGCTAAAGGTGCTCAAAAGTGGTAAAACTCAAGTCTTTAACTCTGGATGAATTGCAAAATGTTTTTTCAAAAAAAAAAAAAAAAGTGGTTCGTTTGTATGCTGTAGAAACTTTACAATGTGCACATGGCCGAGTGTATATAAATACAGTTGTCAATCGCAAACTTAGCCAAACAAGCAAAGATGTCGTACCCTCACTTGACGGCAGGTTGTGGAAGGTGCTGTAGGGTTTGTGATGTGTGTGGAGGTGTTGCTGGTTGGAGGAGTTGTTCTGCTTCTCTAGTGTTGGTGGAGGAGACGTAGCGGCCTTCAGTAGGCTGATCCCTGGAGACAGCAAAGCTCCGGATAACCTGGATGAGACACGGTGAACGATCGCTATTAATATTAATAATGGTGGATGACGAGCAAGCAGGCCGAAAGATAGCGTAACATATACAATAAAAAGAGTTTTCTGGATGCTATTCAAAGTACCGTGGAGTCTCACCCCATCCCACCTTTAACCCTGAGAACGGGTTACCTCAGAAAAGAGTCAAACAGCCTCAAGTGAAGCATTATTTATTTATTTTATTCATTTATTTTTTATTTACTCCAACATGCTTCATCCTTTTCCAATTCTTGTTATAATGGAAAGTCGTGAGCCTGGTTTTGATTGAGTACAAGCCCGTTCTTCGCTCCAGATGCCACTTATACATAACATGCCCCTGACTTACTGTACACTGTGATGGCTCTGGGGAAGTTATGATAGCTCGCACACAATGGAACAAATGAAGGCTTTGTTAGTGCCATTAGATGCAGCTGTCAAAAGCAAGTCTTCAAATATGCAAAACCAACTTCCAGCAAGACACGGAGTGCCAACCGAACGGCCCTGTGAAGTCGTTCCTGCCCCCCTAAGTCAAGGCTCTCTGTCTTTAGTGCACACATCAAAGACTTGTATTCTGAATTTCAGAAATGAAGAGAGAACAAAAACAAACTCTAAGAATCGGCTGTTTAAACACAAGTATGACAAACAGATGCTCATCGTGATACAGTTATGGAGAGATATTATGAGGACATGTACAGCTGTAATCTTATACGCTGATGGACAGAGGACAATTTAATGCCTGCTTGGGCTTGATGACATAAGATCGACATTTATACACATATTCACAATTGTTTGTTATTAATTCTAAAAACTTTTCATTTTATTTAAAGACTTCATGAAATACACTCACTGGCCACTTTATTAGTTACACCTTACTAGTACCGGGTTGAATCCGCTTTTGCCTTCTGATCTGCCTTAATCCTTCATGGCATAGATTTAACAAGATACTGGAAGTATTCCTCTGAGATTTTGGTCCACATTGACATGATAGCATCACACAGTTGCTGTAGGTTTGTCGGCTGCACATCCATGATGCGAATCTCCCATTCCACCACATCCCAAAGGTGCTTTATTGGATTGAGTTCGGGTGACTGTGGCTGCCATTTGAGTACAGTGAAGTCATTGTCATGTTCAAAAAACCAGTCTGAGATGATTGGAGCGTTATCCTGCTTGAGGTAGCCATCAGAGGATGGGCACACTGTGGTCATAAGAGCTGGACATGGTCAGCAAAAATACTTAGGTAGGCTGTGGCATTGGCATGATGCTCAATTTGTACTAGACCAGGCAACATTTTTCCAATCTTCTATTGTCCAATTTTGGTGAGCCTGTGTGAATTGTAGCTTCAGTTTCCTGTTCTTAGCTGACAGGAGTGGCACCTGGTGTGGTTTTCTGCTGCTATAGCCCATCTGCCTCAAGGTTCGACATGTTGTGCATTCAGAGATGCTATTCAGCATACCTCGGTTGTAACGAGTGGTTATTTGAGTTACTGTTGCCTTTCTATCAGCTCGAACCAGTCTGGATTTTCCCGCAGAACTGCTGCTCACAGGGATATTTCAACCCTAGAGATGGTTGTGCATGAAAATCCCAGTAGATCAGCAGTTTCTGAAATACTCAGACCAACAACCATGCCACGTTCAAAGTCACTTAAACCCCCTTGCTTCCCCATTCTGACGCTCGATTTAAACTGCACCAGATCGTCTTGACCATGTCTACATGCCTAAATTCATTGAGTTGCTGCCATGTGATTGGCTGATTAGAAATTTGCATTAACAGGCAGCTGGACAGGTGTACCTAATAAAGTGGCCGGTGAGTGTAAGTGGTTCTGTATATGCTAGTCTACTCCTAAACACTGATAAACTACAAATGAATGATAAAATATGGAATTAATACAATTATTAGTATTGCTAACACAATGCATGTAGCGAAAAGTGACTGTAACTGCAAAACATTTCTACAATTATTTATATTTTTTAGAAATGATTAATAGCCTTTCTCATCTCTGGTAATGAGGCAAACATAGTTATGACCCATCTAGCATTATTTTGGTTGGTGGGTTTTGTTGCGAGACCTGGCAACCCTATTGTAAATCTTCTCTAGTCCATTTCTTCTATTCAGTCTGTTAAAGCCACAACTCTGACATTAACACTACAGAGCTGGTTTATTGTAGAATCTGCCAAATTACAGAGCCACATCATACTTCATACAGATCCTTTCTTAATTGGTGCTTTCTTGTAATGTAAATGTTTATGTTTATGTGTAAAATGAGCAGAACATATTTATATATTCATCTAAATGTAGCTATACTGTCACTAAACTATACCTAATGAGGCAACAAAAGTTAAGAAATATCCAGCAATACACCAATTTTTGCTCTAGAATAAAAAAATTCATTAAATCACTAACTACAGTGCTCAGCATGATTGAGTTCACCCCATTTTGAAAATGAATATTTTATTCATTTCTTAGTGAATAAAGGCAATGTGTTTTGGTGCATTTAAACAAAACATATTTATTAAACAGATGTATTTATTAAAATAATACTTTAGTCATATACGCATGCACTTGACTCACAAGTATAAATTAGCCTTCAGTTAACATTAGTTAATGAAATTACTAACATCAACAAAAAATTCAGAGTGCATTTATTACAGTGTTTATGTCACTGTCATGAACTGTTCATGGTCATCGTTAGTTCATGTTAACTCACAATGCATTAATTAATGCTAACAATCATGAATTTGGATATTAATAATGCATTAGTAAATGTAGAACTATGATTAATAAATGCTGTCTAATACTTAGTTTATGTTAGTAAATACCTTTACTAATGAAACCTTATTAAAAAGTATGGTCAGTTAAACATAAATGCATTGATGATCTCATGTCTCAAGTAATCGCTCATTCAGTGTTTCAGCCATGGAAAAACATTTATAATATAACGTCATATAGCATTACATTTACCTCAAGAAAGTAATTCAGTGTCCAAAGCTCATAGTTTGGTAGAAGTATTTCGCAAAATATACACATTTTGTTTATAAGTTAAACTTCTTTTACACAAAAAAAGGTAACTAAGCGCACCTTTAAAGCATGTACATTCAACCAAGCACATGATAAATAGCATTTAAATTGCCTTTTGTTCTATCATCCACAGAGTTAAGTCCTAGCGAAGCGCTAATGCAGAATTTGGCCTCCAGTGACGTGATAATTCTTTCTTATTTGTGCTTCAGGCCTCGTGTGGGAGTGATATTTCCCATCGTTCATTTGCCCAGAATCTGATAAGGACTTCCTTGGCTGTTACATCTGTTAGACCATTATGTCGTTTTTCAATGTTAGCCAAATTCCCATTCTGAGGACTCGGTTTCATCACAAGTGCATAAAAAATAATTAATCTACAACTTTTTTTTTTTTCTCAACTGTGCTCGGATGTAACCCCATGAGTCACAGGGCTCTCCTCACATAGCCATATGTCCTCAAAGCCAGTGCAACATATTTCACAATATAAGTTTTAGGAATTAGCGTTAGCGGGCTAGCTGGTGTTCGTTTGCATGAAAGCGGTGGGGATCTAGTCGCTGGCTGTGATTTGACGTGCGGTCATGTGTTTCTGCGAGAGCACGGCGGCAGTGTTTCCCCCTGGGATCTGCTGTCAGCACAGGCTCAGGAAACAGTTATACTGTTCATATTTTTACAAGCAGCCTCTATGTGCAGCTAAAGTGAATCATGCTATAATCACTGCCAGCTGCAGCGCGCTAAGGCTCCAGGAATGAGGGGAATCTTTCATATGTAGGATTAATCTCTCCCTTCAGTATTTACCTTCATTGATCATCGGCTTTCACCTTCGCAGGCTCTTTTTGTGAGTATAAAGCTTCACATCATATGGCTGCAGACCATCCCAAAGTTCAAGTTCAACTAATCTTCAAAGGGGATAAAAGCAGCTGCCTTGCTCACGTTCATTGACTGTTGAGTTGACCTTAAAGTGCCTCGCTAGATCATGAGAAAATAATAAATAAATAATAATGCTGTATTTTTTAAAATTTAAATTAATCAAGAAATACTGAACCTTTACCATTTCTATTTTTGCGTTTAGTAAATCCTTGTATTCAAAACGACTTACAAGTGCGGATAAAAGAAACACTTGAAATCATCAGCGCAGTAGTATTTAAATGCACAGACAAGTCTGTTAGAATTTTTTTTTTCTAAGCTTACAGAGAGTAGAGAGTGTGTCCTACAGTTGGTTTGTCAAGCCCACTCACCTGCGTGAAGCACTCTCAGAATTGCTCAATGTTGAATTTGCTCGAGTTATGTTCTAAAAATAACCTGCAATAGTCAAAATCTACGAAGTAGTCAACTTTATGTTTTTTCAATTATTCTAGATGTTTTAAGGCTGTAAAACCCCTCACTACACACTTTATCAACTAAAGTAGACTCCATCCTTAAAGGGGTCATAGACTGGATACCCTGCGAACATGACAGTTGGAAACAACACACACAGATGTGCACATTAGCATGTTATTTTAAAATGAAATTATTCAGATGGCGCTCTGTGGTGTTGCAGAAATATGAACAGTGTCCTGAGTCATAGCTGGGAATCCTGATAAACTAAATTAAACCATTGTAAACTCTATGTTTACAATTCTAAAATGCATGGCTTACATTTAAACCCTTTTAGCATGCTTTTTGGAGCTCACAATGCTAGTAATCAGCGATTTATGTCAATTTGGCAAGCTGAGCGCATTCTGTAATGTACAGGGGAGATTGACTGACAAATGGTCTATAGCCAATGAGGATGCAGAACACAACGCACTGTAAAAAAACACAACAAAAACAGTAAAATTGCACAATTTTTTTTTTTTAAACTACGAGAAAAAAGGTGAAAAAAACTACCGCAAAAGGTGAACCGCATTATAGCAAGAGACCACTGTACAGTACATACATATAGAGTGCTGTTGTTTGACACTATTGAGTATTGACAAAACATTCAAAGAATATTACTGCACAAAATGTTCTGGTTAAATTGTTTTAGATAATTAAATTGTTCTTAACAAACAATAAATAAATAAATAAATAATAAAGACCATTAAAAGTGTCACAATTACCAGTGATCCAGCAGTTGCAGATTGCTGGAGATCTACAAATTTGTCACAGAACTGGACTTCAAATCCCATCATGCACCTCACACACACACCATTTCCAGTTCTCTCCCTGATTGCACACACACAGCTGTAGATGGCAGCTTAATTACAAACAGTGCCTATTTTGTAAATGGACATTTTCTGGAACAAAACCAGGAAAAAAAAGTTACCGGCACCGATGTGTGCCACACAATTTCAGTTTTCCCGGAACATGACGTTACCAAGTGGTTGATACAAAATGTAAAAAAATCTTTAGTTATTTTGTGCAACATAAAATTATGGGTCAACAATTAGTAAAAAAAAAATTAAATAAAACAAACAAACATGTAGCTACAAACATAAATCATATGAAACATCAATTTCCAGTTTACTAACACCACTGACAGTGAGCTCACTTTACTATTATGTGGCAAGCGAGAATTACTCACTTGGTCCAATCTTCAAGAAGAGCCCACAGTTAGAGAGTTTCTGGATGACTTGAGATCGCTTTGCTTCTGCCTTCTGCTATCCTGATCCAGGGACACAGTTTCATCCTCTCTTGAACAGGCTCATTATAAGATTTACTTGTGCTTTTAAAAATAATATCTACTTAATTGCCTCTGGCATTAAGATAATACAAATATTATTTAGATAGGCTACTTTTTCATCATTCATTTTCGCTGCTCTCTGCACGCAAAACAATAATCACCAACCAATGAGAGCAATTGTTAACGTAAGAAAGATGATTGGTCGAACGTGACTACCTTTATGTGTGTGCGTGCTTCCACAATCCACACTGCCTTGCTCGCTGTTTTTTACTCGGACCTATACGGTTTCTCACCGTCTTTCTTTCTCTCTCACACATGCAGGTATTCATGGTGCAAAATTTAATTACGGATCAGTTAAAATAAATACCGGAACACAAAACATGAATATCTGACATTTCCCTGAACAGGATTCGGCAAGATCTAGCTCAAATTAAGCACTAATCACAGACTGATTAAATAGACTATATATTCACCTCTCTCTCACACACATTGCAGAGTCTTGTTTTGTGTTTTATATTTAATCTCCTGTAACTTCACAAAGTGCTTTCTTGCCATGTTTTGCCGTGTTTCCTGGTCCTAGCCTTGTTTAGTGTTTCCTGTTTCTTGCCATATTATGTGTTGATCCTGCCTGCCGACTATACTAACCCCTGGCCTGTTACTTGACTATGTCTTTTGGAATACACTGTTTGTTCCTGTTTGACCATTGCCTGCCTGTGCTATTAATTAAGCTATTAATAAACTGCGTTTGTACGCTCAATTCCATTGTAGCCCAACTCCTATGTTACAGCAAGGTTCTTTGAGGATTCTTTTTTTTCTACGTGCGAATGAGAAACTCTCTTAAAGCCCTAATACATTTTAAACAAAATCAAAGAAAAAACTAATTCAAAAATGTTTGGTGGGTTGGTTTTGTTGAGGAAAAAATGGCACCCCTATTGGAAATCATTTCTAATCAATTTCTTCTGTTCAATCTGTTAAAGCCATAAGTCTTGTCATAAACACTGAAGTGCTGTTTTATAGAAGAAACTGCTAAATTACACAGCCTGTGCAGATGTCCACATCACAATTATATATTCTTAATAGCTCTTTATATTTAGGTTCTTATTGAGAGTAAAATCTGCAGAATGTTTTTACAAATTCATCTTATTGTCGCTATACGTTCACTAAACTATATACATTTTTGTTCTTTGTTTGTAGTGATGTTTCATTTACAGAGCTTAGATTGGGGCTTTTACCAACCCAAATCTATATTGAACACTGGTAAAGTTAATATAGAAATAATAATTTTAAAAAAATTAATATAGTGAATTAAAAGTTTTGATAGCAGCGATAAGTAAACAAATAGCACTACACTAGATTGTTTTGCGGGCATTTTTGCTTGAGACAGGAAACTCTGGTCCACTACCTAGAAAAGGCAATGAGTCGACTTCACAGAAACTTCAAAGCATAATGACCTAACCCCTAATAGTTTGCTGGTGAACAAAGTGTTTACAAATGGTATTTCTTCAAAGTAGCAGATTGAGTAATAAAGGCAATGTGTTTAATGCTGACTGTGATTCAGTGAATGTGACTCCATGGGAACTTCTGTGAAATGTCCTAAAGCATCGTTCAGTTAACATGAATAAGACCTTACTCAGCACAGCAGACACATGCAGTGAACGTGACTCTTCTGAATATGATTCACTGGACGGGCTCCTTGTTAAAAACAGTAACTGAATGTCTGGCTCAGAAAAAAAGCCAACAGCCAGGCATCAAAGGACTGTGGTCCAAGTGGAACATAATTGTGACAAAAAAAATCACAATTTAATGTGAACAAACCAGTAAATAAGGTTTCTGAAGTTACATTTTTTAAAACAATGTCATTTCGGCCACTTATGTCATGTCAGCTGGTCATAACAAATGTTTTTATTTGTTGTAAGTGAAAAAATCAGGGTTATTCCACCAACATTTCATTCTTAAAAACCTTTCTGAAGTTTAAACATTGACATTTTATTTACACAAATATAAACTTTTATATTCATTTATCAGATGCTTTTATCCAGAGCAACCTACACACAAATGAGGAAAAAAATAAGCATTTTAAATCATCAGAAAGTAACAGTATATACAGTAAATACTATGACAAGACTAAATTAGTCTAGGTACATTATGTTACCTCCCTCCGAGCATTCAGAACGGAGAGAGTGTGTCCTACAGGTGGTTTGTCAATCTCACTCACCTGTGTGGAGCATATACTCAGAATTGCACAATGCTTATAAGAGAGTGTCTGGTGCATAGGGAGAGAAGAGAGTGTGTGAAATGACTGGCTGTTTCTCATTACCAAGAGAACAGACTTGCATTCTCATGGACACCGATGTCTTGCCAATTTACCTCAGACAAATTTACATGGATAACACAGAAAACACAGAATGGATCCAGTGAGAAATGAGATCCTACAATCTTCTTGATGGTCCTTTGAACTTTACAAGTTTTAACGGAAAATTATTCAATCATTCACTGATTTATTGTTTGTTTGTTTTCAGTTTCACATTTTTTTTTTTTTTGTGGAAAAACTATCAATTTTCAGCAAATAAATGTGTTTTATGCCTTAATTAAAGAGTCCCTATTATGGATTTTTGAAAATTACCTTCCATGCAGTGTGTAACAGCTCTAAGTAAATGAAAACATCCAGCTGAGGTTTAAATCTGAAAGTGCATCTTGTTTAAAAATGTTAATTTTTAAATAAAATATTCAACTAAGAGTCATTTAAATGTTTTGTCGTTCATCTGGATATTTTGCCTGTTCGACGTCAACACGAAACAATACCTAATATATGTTCTTTGTTGGATCGGGTAAAATGTGGACGCACCTTTCCCTTTAAACGCTAACAGATTGCAGGTGTGTGTGAGACTGATCATGACTGAAGATGAGTGAACATTATTGAGTGAATGTTCTGCTGATTATTGCAATAATCTACCCTGAATTGGGAGATTTGTAGGCCATTTGTTAAAGAAAGGATCAGTATGGCACTTTATGTATGGAACTTTATCAGTACACAGTTCATGGATAAGTTTCTTCCTCCATTTCACAAGTGTAAGTAACTTAAGTCAAAATGGTTGCCTCCTTGTTTTCTCTAGCTTGCAAAATGTGTATTTAATTATGTTTTGTATTCTAACCGCTCCACGTGGCTTGTTCTGTATCTGGGTAACTCTTTATATGTACATATCGCGGCCAAAAGCAAGTTGAAAATGAGGCACATACTGCATTGTTTATGGATTTAAATGCGTTTGTGAGCTCGCGATCCTCTGCCGCTTGTCAGTGCTATGGCCACCATCAGCTGTACCTACACATGTGTGGCGGTCAAGTTTCAAAATAGTTCAGCTTTTGCCGCTGTGTGGATTAATACTAGATGTGTGTCGTTGTTATTACTTAATCATTAAGAATGATGGTGTTTAACTGCATTGCTTTAATGCATTCCTGTATTGGGCTTACACATACACTCTGCACTCTGACTACTTCAACAATGTTGATTAACCATGGTGGGCGTTTCTCTCTGTCTCACGTTGAACAGAGTTGACCAATTGCAACAGACTGGGTCATCAGACCAATCAGCACAAATTAGCTTTGTGCTAAGGAGAGGTTTGGGAGCAAATGAATCGCTGAACAAATCATTTGGGAGTCGTTGGGATAATTAGGTAAAGTGCATATTATAAGACAATAAATGTGTTTTTGACCTTGCATGCATATCAGCCTGTTGTTGGAGACAGCTAAAACCAAAATAGTTAAATGCACAATAGGGGTTCTTTAAAGTTTCCAGGTGAATGTTTTCAAGTGAAAGTACTCTGCTTCCCCATTCCTTTATTTAGCTGCACTGACTTCTGGGACATCAAGCGAGTGCTGCACTCTCAAGTATGCATTCAATACATCCTCGATATCAAGAACACATTCTGGTTGTGTATTGGAATTGAACTGGGTTGATGATTACATTGCATAAGAAGAAAATGATGCTAGCTTAAGAACCCATATTGAGAAAAAGCCTCTGAAATATGACTGGAAACATGGCCCTTTTCTGTTATTTCATAGTTAGGTGTCACTGCTTATAGTCACAGAAAAGTTACAGTTGATGATGGAATAGTACTGTTATTAAATTTAGCCTGTGAGTTTCATGAAAAGCTCTGTCGTTCACAAACCCTGCAGTGTCACGTTGCAGTTTAATCCCAGATAGAGGGGTCAAAGACCTTACAAATCGTGCAGCAGAGGTGTTGCTTTCAGATGTGAGGCAATCCTTACACTCAAACAGACAAATCCTCCAAGAGTCGGCTGGAGACAAAGCAGATCAAGATGGGAGATTTTTTTTTTTTTTTTCGCTCACATCCTCTTTGAATGAAGATTCATGAAGATGAGCGCTCTGTTCCCGGTTTGTCTCATCTCACCTGTCAGGTCGAGGTCTGCAGGGAGACGAAGTGTATGAGCGAGAATGAATATCCCTGCCGTCTCTCAGTAAGCTCTTCTGATTGAAGAAACGTACTGGCCGATGGCTTGGCACGGGGCGGTGGGAACCTTTCTGGTTCTGGTTAGCAAACTAAAGCCACTCGTGAGAGATCAGGCCCTCACTGATCTGAGCCTCTACATGCAGAAGCTGAAGCGCTCAAACGCTCAGCATGCAGTCAAGCGGGGAAATTACCTTAAGACACAATGTGTCAGCGCAGCTACTGTTTACATCAGGCGGTGAAACTACTCAAACTCGGTTCTTTTATGACTACTGTAGCAGTAGATTAAGACTAATGTTTTATTTTCGGATCTACTGACAATTGTCTTGACGTTTTCAAATCAGAATATTATCATTCAAAGCAATTCTTTGCAGAAAATGACACTGTAGTCATTATAAAATAATCCATGTTTTCATACATTAATAATAAATGAAGAGTTCTAATGCAAAAACCTCTAAGTGCCATCTGTAATTTTCTTCTACAATGAGCATTTTTCTTAGCCTCTTATGTTTACGTTCAGTTATTTTATGTTAAAGGGGTGGTCCACTATGGTATCATATTTAGTTTATGTGTAATGTAGCTGTGTGAACATAAACAGCATCTCTGAATGTAAAATGCTCAAAGTTCAATGCAAAGGGAGACCTTGGTTTTAACAGAGTTAGCTTTGCAAAGCCTACAATCAACGAATTATGGGGACTACAAAAAAAAAAAAAAAAACACTTCCGGGCCAGTGAGATCACAAACATGCTTTTACCGTGCACATACACTGCGCAGCTAAAGGGCGTGGCCAGAGGCGCTGTAATGTTACAGCAGAGAGAGCTAAAATGCCATCTTAATGCTGCTATTTCCACAGAGCTTCTTCTGTTTCTGTATTTGGACTTCCTAATGACACAACACAAAGACAGAAGTGCTTACAGTTCAATATTAATTATGTTCCAGGAATTATAAAGTACATAGCAAGCATGATTTGAAAAAACATGAGCACATGAGCTTTTCGTGTTACACAAGTCTACAGACTGTTGACACACACACATACACACACACAACGGCGACCTCTCTTAAAGGAGCCGCACCCCTTTTTCACTCGTTACAGACACTTGTCAGATTTTTATTTTAGAGAGCAGGCATGAGGCATGACTGACTGTTTACACAGCACAAAATCACGTGCTTAGGGGCGTGATGTAGAGCCGATCAACGAATCACAGCGCTTTATGGTAGTTGACCAGAAGATTAGAGTCAGTTGAGGGTGGGCCTTTTAGAGGAAATAGGAAATACGACAGTTGTTTTCATGTTAGCTGAGTAGCTGTACATAATCAAAGTGAGATTTATGAAAAAAAAAAAAAAACGCGAGTGAAACATGAGCACACATTGCTTTGCATCTTATTAACACAACCAAGCCTTAAAATTACATTCTGGACCACCCCTTTAAAAGTGATAGAAATAACCTATTCTTTGCCATGAAAGTGAAATTACTGAATCAAGCCTGAGAAAAATGGTAATATTAGAAGAAAACTTTTGATGGCATGCAGAGGATTTTACATCTGAACTCTTAAAAATATAATATAATATAATATAATATAATATAATATAATATAATATAATATAATATGGGTCGCTGGTTAGAACCTCGGCTCAGTTGGCGTTTCTGTGTGGAGTTTGCATGTTCTCCCTGCCTTCGCGTGGGTTTCCTCCGGTTGCTCCGGTTTCCCCCACAGTCCAAAGACATGCGGCACAGGTGAATTGGGTAGGCTAAATTGTCCGTAGTGTATGAGTGTGTGTGTGTGAATGTGTTTGTGGATGTTTCCCAGAGATGGGTTGCGGCTGGAAGGGCATCCGCTGCGTAAAAACTTGCTGGATAAGTTGGCGGTTCATTCCGCTGCGGCGACCTTGGATTAATAAAGGGACTAAGCCGACAAGAAAATGAATGAATGATAATATAATATAATATAATATAATATAATATAATATAATATAATATAATATAATATAATAAAAAAAAAACTAAATGTATATTTTGTAAAGCTTTTTGCTTTTAACATAACGATGTCTATACATTGTCTATACATATTCTTGAAAGCAACTAGATTATTTATCTTATCACAGCATTACATATTAAACTGTTTTTTCCACTTGCATCACTGATGACAATGAGAACATATTCTTTAAAACCAAAACAACTGACAAATATAAGCAATAGTATCTGAATGCAGTCTTGATTATGTAAGCTGAGACTGCATATTTCAGAGATGCAATATTAGACAAAATGCACTCAATGGAGCTAGTGACGTCACTGTGAGGGGTGGGGTTAGGTTTGTACATTAAAAAGCATTGCCTTCAGCTCAGATTGCAACTGCACCAGGTCTGCACCCCTCTTAATAATATTAGTGTGATTTTTCTAAAGAATCATGTGACGTTTAAGAGCTATGTCATCTAAGGACTGAATTTAAACTATTTTAAAGTAGAAACACATTGCATTTTAATAATATAAGTTGTAATACTATTTCACACCATTATTGTTTTGACAGTTTTTGGCAGAAATAAATGTACCTTTGGTGAAAATAAAAAAATTATTTCAAAAACTTATGTTCTTCTTTATAAAAATCTGTTTCTCGTTACAATTAAGAAACACCCGCATCAGCTATTTCTAATTTTACTGTAAAACCGTCCCCCACAAAACACGCAAATGAAGCTCGCTGATGTGCCAATGCCACCCATCAAGCCTGTCGGTCCTCCAGCTTCTCCTCCTGCCTGCCTCCATCTCAAACGGAGACCGCTGGATGTATTTTCACTGGCATATTTTTTAATATTAGCTTCAGAAAATGACACTAGTATTTGCGAAGTAAAAGGAGTCTAAATGGGCCATTTCAGCCAGGGTAAACACATTTAGCAATGAGGTCAGAGGCTGCAGCAGTGGAGTCAAGCGAGTTAGATAATTTTGTCAAAATGTTTAACGTCCTGCTAAACCGTTAGGGAAAAACAAGAGCGGCAGCTGCTGTTGACTTTGGCAGCAGAGTGTATACTCCAGGCTTTAAACATGTAAATCAAAATGCTCCATCTTCAGACGTGAGTAGATGTTTCATACCTGGTTGGTTGCAGGTCCTGGCAGGGATGTTGTGTTGGATAAAGCCTGCTATATGTGCGAATGTGCATTTTTTTGACCGGGAACCCCAACTCTAATGACTTCCACAAACAAGATGACAGGCATTTTTGTTTTCTGTAAGGGGAAGCGGTTATATTACAGCTGACGTTTGACTTACAAGCTGGATAAAATACGGCATTTCAAGATCCACAGCCAGTTTTTTTTTTTTTTTTGGCTTGATTGCTGGTTGTTGGTTTAGTTTTATCCAAAAGAGCATCCATGTAAAAGATAGAGAAAACAGCTTATGAAATTATTTTTAAAAAGTTAAACTACAATACATTCACAAATATATAAATGTAAATAATAACTGATTTATTACAATATATCACAATCTCAAAATAATAAACTCCAAAAACTAAACTTAAGCTGTACGTGATACATACACTCACCGGCCACTTTATTAGGTACACCTGTCCAACTGCTCGTTAACCAAAATTTCTAATCAGACAAACAGATGGCAGCAACTCAATGCATGTAGGCATGTAGACATGGTCAAGACGATCTGCTGCAGTTCAAACCGAGCATCTGAATGTGGAAGAAAAGGGATTAAAGTGACTGAACGTAGCATGTTTGTTGGTGCCAGACAGGCAGGTCTGAATTATTTCAGAAACTGCTGATCTACTGGGATTTTCATGCACAACCATCTCTAGGGTTTACAGAGAATGGTCTGAAAAAGAGAGAAAATATCCAGTGAGCAGTAGTTCTGCGGGTGCAAATGCCTTGTTGATGCCAGAAGTCAGAGGAGAATGGCCAGACTGGTTCGAGCTAAATGAAAGGCAACAGTAACTCAAATAACCACTCGTTACAACCAAGGTGTGCAGAACAGCCTCTCTGAACGCACAACAGTTCCAACCTTGAAGCAGATGGGCTACGGCAGCAGAAGACCACACTGGGTGCCACTCCCATCAGCTAAGAACAGGAAACTGAAGCTACAATTCGCACAGGCTCAACAAAATTGGACAATAGAAGATTGGAAAAACGTTGCCTGGTCTGATGAATCTTGATTTCTGTTGTAATATGTCATAAAGCGTGAATCATTTTAGACTGGTTTCTTGAACATGACAATGAGTTCACTGTACTCAAATGGCCTCCACAGTCACCAGATTCCTCAATCCAATAGAGCATCTTTGGGATGTTGTGGAATGGGAGATTTTCATCATGGATGACGTCACGTCAATATGGACCAAAATCTCTGAGGATTATTTTCAGTACCTTGTTGAATCTATGAGATGAAAGATTAAGGCAGTTCTGAAGGCAAAAGGGGGTCCAACCTGGTAGTACTGGTAAGGTGTACCTAATAAAGTGGCCGGTGAGTGTATATTTTAGCATATTAAACAGGAGATGGGGTAAACCTTTCCTTAATATAATACTCCAAAACCTATCAGACATAAACCTCTACAATTAAAAACTTAAGGAAGATGAAAATTGATGAGTTTAACGACAGTGAAAGTTACTGAAATAAAGAAGCAGATTAAGTATACATTTGGCCGGGTTGCCAAGTAATCCTAAGTAATGTGCTCAATGCTTTCCAAAAAGTTCATGTCCACCATCATGTCATGCTGTTCTGTGAAGGGTGTGTATAATCTTACGTTTTTGCAGACTCTGACCTTTAGTGTCAGTGAGAGGCAGAGTTTCGAATGTGTCATTATGACCTTCAGTGCAATAGCGTATAGTGTTACATGTGTATCCCCTGAGCCCGTTTTATTCAGCTCTCATTCCTCTCCAAGCAGCAGTAATTATTTTTGGAGTTTTAAAATGTCTCACTAATTTTCTTGGGCTTATTTAGCGTTGTTTCTGCGACCTGGAAAAACAGCTCACCTTTCTGAGAGATTTTAAAGAACATGACAACTCACAGCAGCCCGGGGACATTTCATGTGAGTTGGGGATTTTTTTGCTAGAAACTGAAGTGTTCAATAGGCTTATGCTCACAAAAATGTCAATTTGAATATTTTTCTGGCCTAAAAAGGCCTTGTGGAGCTGCGCATCGATAGATTTGCTCTTCAGCGTTTGAACTTTCAGCAGTGAAATTTAAACCACACTGAACTAAACTAAACTGAACTTCAACTCTGAAAACTGGACTGACACAGTTTCAATTTTAGTTTACTAGAAATTCTATGTTTGACACAATCTATGTTGTAAAAGCGCTATAGAAATAAAGATGTATTGAATTGAATTTAACGAAAAGGTTTACTTTTAAGCTAAAAAATATTTATTTTTTGCATTTCTTTGTTTGTCCACAAGGTGTCAACACTGAACCGAAAATTTTCTGCACACTCAGAAAAGAAATAGAGACAGAATAAAGACAACAACAAACTACTGAAGACAGTAAAAAATTGTTAGTAGTTAGTTAAATGTTAGTAAAAGAACATGGTCTATGTTGAGGAGTGCAAGTGGGATTACAAGATATCCTCAACTATATTATAAATTAAAAAAAAATTCTTATCACTCATTATTTTTGAAAAGAGAAAGTACTGAACCGAACGTTTGCTGCACAGTCAGAAAAGAAACAGAGACAGAACAAAGACAACAACAAACTACTGAAGACAGTGAGAAAAATAGTTAGTAGTTAGTAAAAGAACCGTCTATGTTGACAAGTGCAAGTGGGATTACAAGATATCCACAACTATATATAAATGTACACAAACAAATTCTTATAGCTCATAATTTCTGAAAAGAGAAAGCAGACACTGATCAATCTTTTTGGTTTGCGTGCCTGTGTTGCAAATGGTAATCCCATGCATTGTACTTTTAATAGTTGTGTTAAAATACGTTAACATATACATGTAAAAAAAAAAAAAAGTATATACTGTACAGCATGGTTTCTGCAACATTCATTCTTCCATGGCAGGGCCCCACACCAAAATTCATCCGGCCACGGCTACATTACAGCTTCTTATTCAAACCATTTCGTTTTTTTTATTTTTTTTTATGGTCGGTTAATCACACTAAAAATGCATTAAAAGGTAAGTGAATTATAACAGCACAAACTTTTCTGTAATCGTAGTAGTGCAGTGCGTTATTTGTTTAACCCCTTAAGGTGACATGCTTGAGGCTAGCAAACACGATGTAGCTTTCAGTTATGATGAACACAGTTTCCATAATTGTACTTTATTTATAGATAAAGGTCTATTGTTTTGCATACAATGACTTAATCTTGCTGGAGTTTATGGCCATTTCACTTTACTTCAGGACGCATTAATGCAGCTCTGTAGGTCTATTAGAGACATTCATAAATATTCCTAGCAAATCTAATAAATGTTGGAGACATACTCTTTACATAAATGCAGCAAATCGCACTTCAGCAGGGTTTATTTGAGAGGGCACAAGAAAACCTGCGCTTGAAGAGGAAAGGAAATTCAAGAAGTTTTGTGCATAACTAGATAAACTAAAGCAGACTGAAAGATAAATAATATTATATTGGAGGTGTATTAAGGTCACTTCTCACCCCAGAGTTTCTCTTTTCCTGTGTATTGTTATTTATCTATTATTTTATTGTATTAATTTGATTGTATTAATTTATTTTTTATGCATTTTCATTTATTGCAAACCCTAGCTTGTATATAGTTGCTGCTAGCTATGTATGCTGGATTTGTTCTGTAATAAATAAATAATCACAAAAAAATAGTTTTGTGCATGAACAGAGAAAATGGGCATACAAGCAAAGAGATTCGCATGCTCGTATTACATAAATGTTAGCTCAACTGGTAATACTGCACTCACAACATTTGTCATGTAAATAACGCCGCAGGTAGTTGCTAGATCTGTGTAAAAGTCCTGCCGCCACAGCTGGAAAAATCCTAGCGAAAACCCTGTACAGTGTATATTCTGTAATACCTGGGATCAAATCTAGACAACAGTAACTTTTTTGTTGTGAAAATATGTCAATAAAATTTCTCCACATTTGTAAACTACCAGAAATCAAGTAAAATCTCACATATACATGTAAACATCAGCCTAATTGCAGACCACTGAAAGTTTGAATAATTTCACAACAGCTACAGTATGGCTAGGCAGATGTCATGCACAGCTTACTGTTGTTTCAATGTTGTTTACAAGCTCTTAATGTGCAGTGTTAAATAAATTAAAAAAAATCCCATTTGATTAAATGCTTTATAACAATGGATATGTTTTCCTTCTCTTTCTCAATTCCAGAATCTCTTTTTGTCACTATAAACATAATGCGTCTTGATGACACATTGGATTTGCAGCTCTACTTTGCTGGTCCGGAGGGAAATCAGATTTTTTATTTTTTTTAAATAGGAAACATGCCTCTGTACAGTTCTGTCAGGAACATATTAGGCTTCATTGTATTTCTCCAGAACCCCTCAAAACAATGCTTGACGACAGAGAGGAACAGACGTGTGTCCGAATTTAATTTTTATTTTTTGGGGAAAGCACGGTCCTGCTTTCATTACAGAGCAACGACACCTCCAAGCCCAGAGCACAGACATGGTTTATGTTGTGTTAAGGTGACATTGGTTTAACATAGATTTGCTGGATAAATACACACTGAAGCCAAAGCAAGGAAAGAGCGCAGACGCATGCGTCAAATGCGTGGTAGGGTGTGTGCTTTGAGAGAGTGTTACAATCAAAACAAACGCTCGGTATGGACAAGGAAAAAATCTGCCGCTGGTGCTTTGGCTGGTAAATAAATCCAGGCCCCTAAATCAATACGGTCCTTACACACAGTGAAAAGCACATTAAACAGCACACATTACCAAAGAAAATCTTCTGCTATGAGAAAAAACCTCCCTCCATTGAAATAGTAACAAGATCCCAGAGTGACTAGCTATTTCAAAGCAATTTTATGACGTCAAGAAATGGGTATAGGTGATTTTTGCAAATATTAGGTTTTTAAAATAAGAAACTCGTTATTTTTCAACATCATTTTATAGCTGGTGGTGAAAAACGACTGCGTTTATGATTGAGACATTAATTTTTTCAAAAAAAATTATTTATTCTAGAATAAATCAAGAGGCTTTATAAGTCTTACTGAGCAAGTCAATTAATATGTTATTAAAACAGTGGTCCTGAACCCCCGGTAGGGCTGCTGGATTATGGGAAAAATCATAATCACAATTATTTAAGTTATAATTGTAATCACGATCATTCAAAAGATTACAGTTTAAGTCAAAATTATTTACCCTTATGTGATTTTTATTTTATAAATATTTCTTAAATGATGTTTAACAGACTCAGGAGTTTTTCGCAGTATTACCTATAATATTTTTTTCTCCTGAAGAAAGTTTTATTTGTTTTATTTTGGCTAGAATAAAAGCAGGTGTAAATATTTTGAAACCTATTTTAAGGTCGATATAATTAGCCCCTATAATTAGCAACATTTGTTTTGGAATGTCTACAGAACAAACCACTCTTATACAATGACTTACCCCATTAAGTTAATTAATTAAGCCTTTGAATGACACTTTAAGCTGAATACTAGTATCTTAAAGAATATGTAGTCAAATATTATGCACTATCATCATAGCAAAGAGAAAAGAAATTAGTTATTTGAATTGAGTTATTAAAACTATTATTTTTAGAAATGCCTTGAAACAATCTTCTTTCCGTTTAACAGAATTTGGGAGGGAAAAGTGTCATTATTAATTCAGGAGGGCTAAAAATTCTGACATCAACTGTACTGTATATATAGTTATTTTCCTAACTGTAAGTAAGAAAAAGGAAATTTAATACAATAGAATAAAAAGCTGTGCTTTAAGCATCTACACTGTAGAATTTATTTTTTAATTATAGCTCCAAAAGTCCTTCAGTCAAGAGCATACACACAACAGCATGCGATCTCTTTCGCGCTTTTAAAAACTAAGTAGGTATCGGGTTTAATAATGTGGAGCTGGGGTTGTGGAGGGATGCTGAAGTCAAGAGAAAATGGAGGTACAGTATGACGGGTTTGACTATTTATAGGGGTTTGGTCTCCAGCTAATTGGGTTATAGAATTATTAACTGTGATGAATTAGCCTTATCAAAGACTAATCGTGCTCCTCCCGAAATTTGTTTATGAAACATCACATGAAAAGCACAGCTTTTTAAATATCTACATAAATAAAACTTGCACCATAGTTGCAGCAATGTTTTGTTAGCTTGTCATCATCTGAGAAAATGGTTGATGGTCATTTAGCAATCTATGTACACTCCACAAATAAAGTGGCGCAGCGGTGGTGCAGTACGTAGTGCTGTCGCCTCACAGCAAGAAGACGGCTGGTTCGAGCCTCGGCTGGGTCAGTTGGCGTTTCTGTGTGGAGTTTGCATGTTCTCCCCGTGTTCAAGTGGATTTCCTCCGGGTGCTCCGGTTTCCCCCACAGTCCAAAGACATGCGGTACAGGTGAATTGGGTTGGCTAAATTGTCCGTAGTGTATGAGTGTGATTGAGTGTGTATGGATGTTTCCCAGAGATGGGAACATGCAACACTGCAACACTACTGATTTGCCATCGTGTTCACCAGTGCTCAACAGAAATTACTGTAATTGGCTGTGAAGGTCTTCAGTTCACTGCACTTCACCGATGTTCAACGAGTGCAAACACAAACTAGCAATCTGCTAATGACTCGACTGATCTTTGCACCTTTAAAACGCTCCAATCTTTGTGCATCAGTGTTTGCACTCAGGAGTGTTTGCACCTTCATGGCCAATCACAATCATTTCTGTTGAGCAATTGTGAACACAATGGCAAATCAGCTTTTAGAGCGTGCTCATGAATGCGGCCTTGAATGTTAGCGGGAAATGGACGTTTTTAAAAAATTCCAGTACCAGGACAGTATTACCGATAACACGAGGGTGTGCTACGAAGAGCACTGCATTGTTTTATTGCTCACCGGGTTACATAGGCTGAAGCATGCAGGAAAGCCACCACTGTGTTTACCTGGTGCCATGAACTGAAACCTAGGAGGATACTTACAGTAAGTGTATTACTCTTAAAGAGATTGTGATTTTGTTTGATGCCTAATATGCTTTGAATTGTTTAAATTAAACTTAACTGAATGATATTAAAGTGATGTTTACAACATATCTGCGTTTTGGCGGCAACAGCTGGAGGTTTATAGTCCACAGCATGTTTCAATGTTTACAGTGCTGACCCTATACTTCTGGGTTTCTTCCCATCGCAGCCTAGCTTTCGTGTTTTAAAATGGCGGCCTCTTGAAATAAGAGTATAGTTGTGAAGTTTTGAAAATGCAGTATATTATGTGTCATAAGCATCGATTGACTTTTTAAGTGATTTAATGAATTAACCGATTCATTCAACATCAGTGGTTAAGAATAGCACACTACTTACTAATTCCTTTTATGGCAAAACTAGTAAAAATAGTATGCTGGTATGTTATTCTGATTACAGCCAATGAGTCATTTCATTAAGAAAGAACAGGCTATGAGTATACTAATGAATCATTCACTGAACTGATTCATGATTCATTCAGTAGAGATTACTAAGTGAGTGTTTAATTTTTGTCATTTATTGAAAAGTCAATGTTTTCTCACTCAGACATCCTGGATGAATCACTCAAAGAACATCATAGTGAATTGTGGAATTGCGTTTGTGGAATCGGGTGAAAAGGAGATATCTCTTGGAACAGCCTTTTTGCGACAGCTCACTAATTGGAACAGTCCCAGCATGTGTAACTATTACTACAGTGATATCCATAACTGATGACAACCCCCTGACATCATTTTCATTGAGCTCATCCGCCCTGCATGTATGTCAGAGCAACTGGGAGTAAAAGTGAAGCTCGGCGGGTTCAATACTTACCCTTCTCGGGTGTTCTCGAGGCCGGACAGCGGGGAGAGATGATGGGGGCTGCCAATGTCACGGTCCATGCGGGGCTGCCTGGGCGGCAGGTCAGGTCCAGAAGAGAGCAACTCAAGTGGGGCTCCATTGTGTGTCGTGCTGGAGCCAGCGTACAGGCCTGGAAGACAAACAATACTAATGTGCAAAACATGCCTGATAAACCTCAAGAGCGGCACATTGACCAAATTAAATCTCCACAAACAACTCTTAATGGCAACAGGCACTTGTTATGACAACACAAACACACCAAGGCCTTTTGGATTAAATTAACTGTTCCTGTTTCTTGCTGTTAGCGATTTACTGTACATGATAAATGTTGCCGTGCAGAATGGATTTGACTGAGTGATTTTAATAGAACATCCTTGATAGATTGACTATATCTGAATGGAGCGGCAGAAATAATAAGCAAAGGCAGATCTGCTTTGAATTGCTACAAAAATGAATATAACAGGTAGGCTGTATCTTCAGCCAAAAAAAATCTGAAAAAAATGATGGACAATGAGGAAGTCAATCAATCATTGATTCATCTGAATAATACCCTGTACACACAGTGATTGTTGAAATGGGTTTGACTATATGACTGATAAATAAATGACAGAAAACTGATCAATTCAAAAACATTACTACAATTCTGAACAAAGTACGTGACTGTCAATGTGAATCAATTACTCATTTAGAATATTTATTCTTTATAAGCCATTTTTTCTAAACAAAACAAATGACAATTTTTATTTGTGAATAAATCAATTATTCACACAAATATTCACTCAAAAACACTCATTTATTTTCAAACAAATATGTGAATGCCTTTAAAAGTGAGTTGGAGGTTCATTTACTCAAGTGAGTGATTTATCTCCAAATTAAACAAGTGAATATCTTTATGTCAATTAATTATTTATTTACTTAAAGGATTGATTCAAAATTCACTGATACATACAAACAGTGTTGGGGGAAACACATTACAAGTAATGTGAGTTACGTAATAATATTTCTTCTCTAAGTAACGAGTAAAGTAATGCATAACTAACTTACTCCCAGCATCATTTATATCGAAGTTGATATTTAGCGGAAATGGGTTATCCCAATGCTCAACCCCCAGTCTGGAGGACCAAGACATACACTCATACAGTACACTACAGGCAATTATCTTACCCAATTCAACAACAGCACATGTCTTTGGACTGTGGGGGAAACTCAACACAACACGGGAAACCATGCAAAATCCAGAAGAACCAACTGACCAAGCTAAGGCAACAGCGCTTTATTACTTTTAAAAAATCCTTAAATTTTAATTCAGTAATAACATTTTTTACTTTTAAAAATGTTACTTTGTTAATTTTTAAAAATTAATTCAACGCATCAAAGAAAAGGAAAGGGGGATCATAGTCTCAATGGACAGTGTTTTTACTACAGACAAATAATATAAAAGTAGCAAACACATGAGCTCTGGGGTCAGGAAGTTCACAGAAAACAATATCCTAAAATATATATATTTTTGGATGTGTTTTTAAACGTAAAATAAGGTTAAGGTAATACAGTGTGTTTCTAATTGCAGAACTTCTATATTAAAAAAGACACAAGTATTGAAAGATCAAGCCTCAGCCAGGTAATAAACTGTGACATAAAAGTAACTCAAAAGTAATGTAACGCAATACTTTGCAAAAAAAGTAATCAAGTAGCTCAATTATTTACTTTATAGGGGAGTAACTCAATATTGTAATGCATTTTTAAAAGTAATTTAAAACTGAGTGATTAATTAATTTAAGCGAACAATTCATTTAAGATACATTTCCTAACAAAATAGTCATATTTTGAATGCAAATAAGTAGCCATGTTTGTATCCAAAGATGCAAATTAAATGTATGCGCAAAACAGAAATATCACAGACGTGTGAATAAAGCAGCGGATCCATCCTACAAGTCAAAGAGAATAAAATGGTCACTTCCTGATTAACTGGCACCAAATATCAACAGTAAAGACAGAATTTGCTGCGTCAATCTTTTCCTTATTTAATAAATGACTTGCGCCTCAGAAGACGATGCCGACATGCAATGAACGTGTTTTGGCGTTTGAAGGCATAAGACACAAAACAGGGACACCCTTGGTAGTTCTGGAGGTCATTAATAATATAATAACAGTAATACTCATAATGGTCAAATGGTTAGAATGACCAAAACAACATTTCAGATGTTTAATAAAGTGCTCAGCCTTCTGATTTGTCCATTCACACACATTTTTATCCTTACATGATCTCCTATGACAAAATCACATGACCTTTTTAATGCGCATACTGAAATTTGTTCGGTAAAAGTGTTTCCGTCACAGTTGGAAATAGTTGGATGGAAACAAAGCTAATTGATTATTCACTTAAATGATACAGAACTACAAAACAAAGGAATAAAGGCAGATCTTCTTCAAGCTACTCATTCTGAAAAACTAGAACAGGTAAGCTGGATTTTTAGCCAAAGTCACACAACCTTGAAATGAAAAACGGCAGACACATCAACTCCAGCTGCAGTTTATAATGGAAATAACAGCGTAGATCAGAGCCCCAAATGTCATCTCATCATAGATTATACTACTGTACACGAACCAGGCCAGATAAAATGATAGTTGCTTGTTCCGTAAAGGGGCTTCTTCAATCCCCGGGCTTCTTGTGCAGCCTGAGAGACTGACAGGCGGACACTGTTCCCGGTTGCTAATGTTAAAGTGCTCCTCTGAATTTGCCCAGTAATTGTTTTCCCAGAAGGCCTCTGGAGGGATGGCTGTGCATTGACAGTCGTTGACGGCTCTTCCCAGCATTACTTCTCTTTGTGTTCCTCTCCAACTGCTTTATGGTGGAAGCGGGGCCTATCTGACAGTTTTCTGAACTGGTTACAAACTTGATTCATTACTCGAAATCATCAATCAAAGTCCTTAAATGCTTTCCCCTTTAGCCCTAACATCTGCTACCAGACTGGGAAGCGTTCAGCAAGTAATGGCCATGATTGCTTTAGTTGTTATCTGCTGGAGGGAGAGGAGGGACTGAACCTAAACGCAGAATTACACACTAATAGCTAAGAGTGGGCAAGAATTTCCAGATAATCAGTATTTATCAGTTTATATGCATATTTAATTGGCATTTTCCCAATTACTTCATTAGTTTGTATGTCTGTAACATTTTTTTTTTCCTTTGAAAAGTTATATACAGTACACAAAGTTCAAAGTAAAAAAATGGTAAGGATAAAAAAAAAATATTTACAAAACTAAACATAGATAATTATAAAAAAATTGATTTTATTTGAAAAAATATAATCAGAACTTTTGACAATAAAAATATCAACATTTAAATCAAACCTAGTTTCGTAATACTAAAAATACATCTAAAAAGTTCCATCAAAGGACAAATTACACAATAATAAAACATATTAAGAGAAAATCATCTCTTCAAACCCTGAGGTGACTTAATATATTTAAATTTATTTCCATTCCAATTCCGTTAAGTCATGGATAATGCATATTTAATATGTATGAGGACAGTTGTGTTTTGTCTACTAAAAAAAGAAGATTGATTGATTTATGTTTAATACAAGCAAGACATTGTATTGCTTTATGTTGGTGTTTAATGTGAATTGGTGTTTGATTAGATTTCTTTTTTCTTTCTTTCTTTCTTTCTTTCTTTCTTTCTTTCTTTTTATTTATTTATTTATTTACATTTTTTTCTCTTTTTAAATTTTTTTTATTTTATAATAATTATTATTTTATTTTTATTATTTGTCTTTGGTAAGTTTTGGGTATTGGGGTTTGATTTATTATAAAACCTTGAAAAAACTTAATAAAGACATACTATACAAAAATACATCTATACACTGATATAAAAATAATGGCCGTTAAATTACAGAAATGTACCATAAAATAACATACGTTAAATTATATAAATTTATTGTTAAATAACAGAGGTTAAATAAAAAAAATACAGTAAATTTCTGTAATTTAACTGTCGTTATTTAACTTTTTTTTCCGGCAGCTGGGATAAAATAACAAAAATTTTTGTACAGTGTATACCAGTGGTGCTCAACCCTGTTCCTGGAGATCGACATTCCTGCAAAGTTCAGCTCCAACCCTGATAAACACAGCTCAACCAATCAATTAGAATCTGCACAGCACTTGATAATTACAGGCAGGTGTGTTTGATATGGGTTGCAAATAAAATTTGTAAGAAGGTCGATCGCCAGAAACAGGGTTGGTCACGCCTGGTGTATACTGTAAATATACAATAAATATACTGTGTGTGTGCGTGTGTGTGTGTGTGTGTGTGTGTGTATATATATATGTATGTATATGTATACTGTATAAATAATTTTAAGTTTGTGTATGTATGATTTTAATAACCTGTACCCCCTGCAAATGTTTGCGAACCCTTTTGGTTTTAATAGTGTGTGTGGTTACCTGTAGATCAGGGGTGTCTAAACTCGGTCCTGGAGAGTCGGTGTCTTGCATATTTTAGTTCCAAACCCAATTAAACACTTCTGAACCAGCTAATCAAGCTAATTTTATATACTAGAATCTTTCAGGCTGGCGTGTTGAAGGAAGTTGGAGCCAAGCTATGCTGGACACTGGCTCTCCAGGCCCGAGTTTGGGTACCTCTGCTTTAGATTATCCAGGTAAAAAATTCAGAAGCCTGTAACCATCTTATGAAAACACATAATTACCACACGCAAATAAGCAGCCACAGAGAATCAATTCAAATTTGTATGAAGTAGCCAAATACAAACCAATACAAAGGCACAACATACTGTAGGACCAGAGCACACTTTTTATGTGCAAATTACAAAACGACAGAGGTACCCACTCTCCACTTTGCTTTTTCTCTTCTACTGGCCTCAGAACAAAGCGTATACGGAGAGGCAGAAAAATCCAGAACATTAAATGCAGGCATCTTGGCCAGACCCAACCACAACTTCTCCTCTAAACAAGAACAAACAGCCACAGTAACATAAAAGGTCCTTCAGGCTAAAGACATTTGCAAACTGAAGCACCAACAGCTTCTCCTCTTTGAACTGAGTGAATGAGAGCTGGTGTAAGCCAGGATGCCGATTTTTCCCTGGCACACGTTGTGGGCAATTTAAACTGTTGCAGTGCAAAGTGTATTTTGCACAAAGATGCTTTAATGAAGGGCAGTTCTGCAATCCCCCTTCAAATTACTCTCACACAGACGTCTAAGGTCTGTTCTACCTTCCTCCTGCCTCAATCTGCTCTGCTCTTAAAAGAACAGCTCTCATATCAAATTGCGGATATTTACTCTTGTGTCGTTCAAAACTTGTACAGCTTACTAATCATGATATTTCTGATGTTTATGCGTAATTGCAGGAAAACATTTCCATAGATATTTTACCCTGTAGCCCAAGCAGGGTTAAGCCTGGCCAATTCCTGAATGGGTGACCTCAAGAGAAAGTCAAGGTTGCTGTTGAAAGTGCGTACATCTATTATAGCCCTTTATACGGAGTGGGCCATTTATATGGACACACCTTAATAAAATGGGAATGGTTGGTGATATTAATGTCCTGTTTGTGGCACATTAGTATATGTGAGGGGGCAAACTTTTCAAGATGGGTGGTGACCATGGTGGCCATTTTGAAGTCGGCCAACTTGGATCCAACTTTATTTTTTCTCAATAAGAAGAGGGTCATTTGACACATCAAACTTATAGGGAATTTCACAAGTAAAACAACAGCGTGGTTGGTTTTAACGTAACTTTATTCTTTCAAGAGTTATTTACAAGTTTCTGACCACTTATAAAATGTGTACAATGTGCTGCCCATTGTGTTCGATTGACAATGCAACCCTCTTCTCCCACTCTTCACACACTGATAGCAACACTGCAGGGGAATTGCCAGCACAGGCTTCCAGTATCCGTAGTTTCAGGTGCTGAACTTCTTGTATCTTCACACCATAGACAACAAAAATAGTTTGGCCATTCTTCATCAATGGAAACAGGGTCACAGGATATTTGAAATTGCTACATGATGATGTTTCCCTCTTTATACACTGAAGCTGGCACGTTCCCCGAGTTTTTCCAGCAAGATGGTGCACCACTAGATGGGTGTCAGGTCCGAGCATTCCTATATGAACAGTTTCCTGAAAAATGGATCGATCGTCGTGGGCCAGTTGAATGGCCTCCAAGGTCTCTCGATCTCTCGACCCCCTTAGACTTTTATTTTTAGTGTCATTTGAAGGCAATTGTCTATGGTGTGAACACACAAGATGTACAGCACCTGAAACTATGGATACTGGAAGCCTGTGCTGGCATTTCTCCTGCGGTGTGGCTTTCAGTGTGTGAAGAGTGGGAGAAGAGAGTTGCATTGACAAGCCAAAACAATTGGCAGCACATTAAACACATTTTAATAAGTGGTCAGAAACTTGTAAATAACTCATGAAAGAATAAAGTTATGTTAAAACCATGAACACCATTGTTTTTGTAGGGAAATTCCCAATAAGTTTGATATGTCAAATGACCCATGATGGCCAACTTTAAAATGGCCACCATAGTCAGTACCCATCTTGAAAAGTTTGCCCCCTCACATATACTAATATGCCACTAACAGCACGTCAATATCACCAACCATTCCCATTTTATTAAGGTGTCCATATAAATGGCCCATCCTGTAGTGACGGGGACACTGCTGTCAATGAGCATGCATGCATGCATGCATTCATTCATTCATTCATTCATTCATTCATTCATTCAAATAGGGAATGAAGCTTTAAAGCTAAATATGTGTTGTCTAAAAAATAAATAATTTGTCTGGCAGTGATCATTTATGATTCAGCAAAATCACAAAATAAGTCCAATTCATCATTTCACTTTAAGGATCTGATTCCTTTATCTTAGTTTATCGTAGACCCTTTTCACAGTTCTTGGAGCGGAAGGCATCATGGTTGAGTAAACTTAGAGCGCAACGAAGGGGAGAGTACAACAAATCATTTTTTACAACCCTATTAACTGAAATAATAAAAGAAAAACACCATGATGGTGTTACCAAGACTTTCAGAAAAAGGGGAAAAATAGTGTGAGACTGATGTCAAATTTACTCTCAGCCCCATAGATGCTGCATTAGAAACACCTTGCATAAGCGCTATTTTTTATTCTATTTTTTTTGTTGTAATTTGATGCAAAGATGATATAATACATACATAAACATATATAAATGTTTATACGTTGTTTTTTTAAATAAATATATAAAAAAAAACTTTCAAGGATTTAAGATTCTGATGACCAGTAAACGCATCTTGTAAAATGACAGCAAGCATCATCTTAATTCTTTTTTTTTTCAGTGTGAAACTATTTTTTAAAATGCAGACTTTTGGTTGTGTGAAAATATCCCCAAACCTTTTCTGTAAACAAAGTTCACACATACAATTAATGTCACGTGGATATCTCATTTTTAGTTTTTTTTTTTGGGACTTATACGGTTGTTCAATGCACGCACTCAAATAATCATATATTAATAATAATACTAAATAAGACTATGAATCAAAACAATGATTTAAATGAGTGCAAATTTACATTTGACTCTAAAATGAAAAGCAATAGTGAAATAAAAAAGCTGACATCAGCACGATATACGCACTTCTTATTGTTGGAGCATGCTGTTATCTGTAAATAAAGATTATCAGTGATGAAACAAATTTTGGTCTGTTTCTCACACACAACTATCATCTGGTTTGAGAATTCAGTGATGGCGTCAGATGGATAACATTAATAAAGCCTGAAAGCTTCAGTGCCCATTCTTCGTAAACTATCCATTTTGTAAAGTGCAACACAGAAAGGGAACTTTCTGAACGCTGTGTTCCATGAAATAAAAAAGCGATGACATCAAGGTTTACAACAGCATGTTTTCTCAAATCTCCTCTTCTATCTGTTGCACTACAGTATGTTCAGCATTTAGACAAGAACAAGCCAAAGAACAAGAAAAATTACTCGCAGGGAGGGCTGTAACTACTGCGGTTTAACTAATACAAAACAAGCAGAAAAACAAAACATGCAACACTTTAACCTATGACCTCCATCTCCGAAATCAAAGAGTCATGAGTCATCACTGGGTATTTTAAGGTGTGTCCTCTAGCTTCGATTTAGCTCGAATTGCATAACATTGGAAGTAGCATGGGAAAATTCACATCGAACGCAAATCGTGCATTGCAGCTGTTTGCAATATTATCATAGCATATGGTCTTCATAACATTACAATCCCCTTTATTCTGTCATGTCCATTTGAGCTGTTAAATTGTAGCTTATTGGTTTTGGATCACATAAATGGTTCTGCAAAGTGAACATACACTTAAACACATCTGGGTTTTGGTAAAAATGTTAGGGTGGAGGGAACAGTCCTCTACCCATCTCTACAAAACATCCCAGGATACATAAATTAGACAGCACATATGCTCCTACAAAAACAAGCACTAATGGATGCTAAAGACCAAGATATACAATCGCTTCTCTCACTCTTCGGAAGACAGTAGTTCATCTCACAAATTAAAGCATAACATAACAATCGGCATAATCAGCCGAATCGTTCATATAATTATTTCAGCAAATTTTGGAGTTTCAAAAATATCATTGGTGGGATTATTTAAACATAATAAATCCTGATCTGAGATCTTAAATATGATTGACGACCATCTAAAACTTCCTTCACAATGCTAGGCGTTGCTATCTGTGTGTTAAGTGGTGACGTATGGAGTACTGCTTCTGGGTCCAAGTGTGCTATTCATTTGAGTTGAGAAAATATTCGTTTACAACTAATTGTTTGTCATACCACACATTAAAGTGAATTTTATATCAAATCACGGTGTTCACAACAGTCTCTGGACATGCTGCATCACAGACACCAATATTTCAACCATTTATAAAAAATTAATCACTCTGGCCATTGTATATTAGGCATGGATATATACAGTATGTACATTATATATTGCGGTCGCGATTTTTGAAAGTATTACATTGCTTTGTTATAATTATTACCATTTGTTGAGTCTCCCCATACAGTTTAATATAGTGCTTGGACCCAGAAACCACCTCGCGTGAAATCGCACTTAACAAGCAGATGGTGTTACTGGGTGTTACAAAGAGCACTGCATGGTGGTTTTTAGGGTGCTATAGGCAGTTACTCAGGCCATTGCAAGATTAGGGAGTTCTGAGTAGTTACTGCTAGGGTGTTTAGAATAGTTACCCAGGGCACTGCTGGGTGGTTGCTAGAGAGTTTTGAGCAGTTGCTTTTGAGTCACCACAGAGTGTTTTGGGGTACTGCTAGGTATTTGGGGTACTGCTGTAGGTATTTGGTAATGAATTCTGGTAATGAAGTTACTTGAGGGACTACTAGGTAGTTGCTAGGGTTTTCTGGGTAGTTACTAGGGCCACTGCTGTTTTTTTGTTTGAGTACTTTGCTAGGTGATTGCTTGAAAGCTTTTGGTAATGTACAAATGTAACTAGTGTAAACAAAACATAAAACTACTTACAAGAACATGTAGCTTAATTTAATAAACAAATCTGAGATATGGCCATTTAATGACATTTCAAAAAAAAAATTTTTTCATTTTATTGTTTTTACAAATTACATTTGGTTTTAAAAAATAAATTTCAGAACAGTTATTTTATTTCAATTACTTAGAAATGTTGACATTATCCTTAAAACTATGCAGAAATGCTGCATATAGGAACAGTACTGATAGGTCTACCTTCTAAATATTATTAAAATCATTCATGCATATGTTTTGTTTTTCCAAGCTTCAGAATTGTAACATATTTTTGCTTGTAAATCTTGAAAGTCGACTTTATTCAGGAGCCACAGCTGTGTTCAAAATGGTATAAATGTTGTCAGAGTGCACTAAGAAGGAAGCACAATTGTCAGTTTGATGATTGCTGAAACAGAATTGTATTAAAAAAAAAAAAACTTGAGCAAAAAAACTTTAAGCTTCAAAATCATTAGAAGGTTCTCCCTGTGTTTGCATGGGTTTCCTTCACGTGCTCTGGTTTCCCCCACAGTCCAAAGACATGCGTTACAGGTGAATTGAACTAAATTTCCCATAGTGTACTTGTGAGTGTGTATGGGTGTTTCCCAATACTGTGTTGCAGCTAAAACATATGCTGGAATATTTGGCAGTTCATTCTGCTGTGGCAAACTCTGAAATAGAGACTAAGGGCCCTATCATACACCCGGCGCAATGCGGTGCAAGGCATGATGCAGTTGTTGTTTGCTAGTTTCAGCTCAGTGCAACAGTTACTTTGACGTTTTGCTGCACGCTGTTTAAATAGAAAAAAAGCATTTGCGCTCATATGTGCGCCAATATGTGTTCTGGTCTATAAAAAGCAGGTGAGTTTTGGCGCATTGCTGGCACGCTGCTATTTTAAGGGATTAAAATACATTGTTCAATAGACCAGCAGAGAAGGTCTAAAGTCCAGCGCAGAGCACGTTAGTTGTGCGCCTTGCTTAAACATTGCTTAATACACAAAGGATGTACAGCAATACGCAAATATCTTTACAAATGAAAAAGGATTAAAATATTACAAAAATGATTATTTTTTTAGCCTACATAAATATTAAAACCACCGCCTCCATGCCTTCTTCATCTCGGGGGGCTTTTTCAGTTTATTTATGACAATTTGCTTTTGTATAATGTAATTATTAGTAGTAGTGGTATTTATTATATGCATATTTATATTTGTTTAATAAAAAAAAACAAGCTTAGATTTGCCCACCTGTGACCAAATGGGGCATAGCATGTGTATTTGGATATATCTCAGTTTTTGACCACACTTTGTTATTATTGTTGATTTATTAGTTTGCTGGAAATTAGAAATGAATTTAGAAATAGTTTTTAAAAATCTTTGCACTTAACAAATGAAATTAATTATGTAGAGGCTATTGGATGTCTGTGCGTACAACACATTTCCACGAGAGTGAAAGTGAAAGTAAAGAATGAGGAGGCTCATCTCTCATTCTCCCGATGTAGATGATCTGTTTAACTGTTTCTCTCTGGTGAAGCGCTCAGTTTTTACACCTACTGTCCGTCATGTAAATAGCAAATGCGCCATGGCGCTATGCAACTGACTCTTAAAGGGAATGGGATATGAGACTGATTTATTTATTTGATTTATTCTCAAAGCACACCTATAACTCATTAAGAGCATAAGCTCAACCCTGTTTGACCATGCGCCATGGCGCAAAGTGGATTTTTTTTGCCCTTAAAAAGCAAAAGTGGATTCTGACATGCCCTAATTGCTTTTGCAGCCTGCATTTTGGACTTTGCGCCTAGATTGTCAAAATAGAGCCCTAAGCCGGAGGAAAATTAATGAATGAGTGAATCATCGAAAGTGGATGGTTTCAGTGGAATAGTGGATTCAAAGGAAGGGGGCATAAGGGACATAATGCACAATAGAACACAGCCAGGAACTACTGTATGCTCCTAACTACAGTTCTAGAGTTTTAGTTTCAACCACACAAGTTTATAATGCTGTATGCAGTGAATTCGGGAAACACCAAAATTCGAGAAATTCAAAACATTTTAACAATTTTATTTAGTCAACTTTTTAGGAAATACACGTCTGGTTGGTTTTAAATGGTTGCTTATTGGCCAAATGCTGTGTGGACAGTTTTCACACTCAGTTTCAATATCCATCAGGGTAAGCAATTGAAATCGTAATAAGCCATATAACATGAGCTCTTATTGTGTTTACAGTACAAGCAAAACATGAGCCTAAGTTTAATTTCATTGGTATGAGCAAAAATAACAGATGTGTTTGTGTTATCAAGTACCAATAAATCACACAAATTAAACTAAGCACTCATTTCTCATTTCAGTCTGATTTCTTCTTTATACCACACCTGCTTCAACTGTGTGAGTGCATATAAAGAATAATGTAAGGCTTACCCGTGAACATCTCCTGCCCGAGTGCTGGGGAACGACTTTCTTTCCCATTCAGAGAGTGCTGAGAGCCAGCAGGGCAGTGGGAATGCTGGGAAGGGGCGGAGCCATGCAGATGCTGGATTGACAGACATTCACTCAGAGCATCTGATTCTAAATGGGGGCAGGCCCTTAGCTGTCAATCAAAAAGACACAAGCGATGAAGTAAACAATATTCAAATATCAAAACATGATGCAGGAATGGAAGAAATCATGTTTAAAACATGTGGATCATCTGTTGCTGAGTGACATGGTGTAAAATGAGGAGAGGCACACTTTCCTAAACTGGATCAGGCCCAAACAAAAGCCTTCAATAAAGAAGACACATCAATCTTTCCCTACTATCCGGCATAAATAATGACGAGCTTAGAAAGGAACGTTTTTTCACCACAAACAGGAACCTTTGATTGGAAACATGAGGGGATGAGGGGAAGAACATACCCCACAGACACATCCATCGTCCCGAGTGCAGGTTGGGACGCCACGTTTGTGGCTAAAGAGAGGTGGAGAGGTCTCCTCTGCTGGTGAGATTAGCATGCAAGACTTATTTTTCCAAAATCAAAGATCTGGGAGTAATCATGCATTACATGTGACATTTATTTAGAGTTTGGGGAGTCATATGTGTTTAGGGCTTTTAGACTCACTTTAAAAGCTCGGATTGTAGCATGGAATTATGTTTAACTGGAAAATTATCTTCGGTCACATGAATCAGTGATGAGTGGACCAAATCTGGAGACGATTCTTTGCAATAAACAATAGCCGAAATGAGCCGTGACATGCAACTTGAATGCGTTATGTCATTTTAATTCCACTGCAATTACCATTTTCAAACTAAAAGCTTGCAAACTCGTGAATTAGAAACAAAACAAACACATTTTAATTACCCTTGAACGGGCTGCAGCTCTTGAACATTACAAAAGATCGCAAACTGCACGTCTTGCAGTTGAGATTTTTGTGTAAATCTCCCAGCCATTTGTCAAGCCTAATGGAGCCTTGGTGCTTTGCTACAACAGGCGTCGCTCGCGATAGATGGAGTGGGAGTGTTTGTTTGACATCGGCCCACAACATCTGGCCACTGGGGTATAGTGCTGCACAGATTATTACCAATGGTACACGCTCACATGTGTTTCCGCTTACAATAGCAGGCAAGATGAACGCATCAGTCAGCTGTCGTTTAGAGCGGTGCAACAATAAGACCATTCTGCTTATAATTACCAACTTTAATGAGGAATGCACTCTTCACCATGTAGATGCTGAAATGTGGTTGGAGTTGATCTATTGTTGGGGAAATGGTTTTCAAAGACAATCCTAAGTAGAACCAACTGCACCAAGCCGTGAAAAAGACACAACTGACCATGAAAAATATCTACTAGCCGTCTTTCTGCAAGAGCCAAAGAGCTAATTGTAGTCGGATGCGCTGATGATTTGTACGTGGGAATTTCTGGATGTGCGTTTGTATCCGTACCTTTCGACGCACCTGCTGCTCTTTGGCAGAGTGGATCTTCACGTGCTTGCGGAGGGAACTGGGGTCTGTGTAGCGCTTAGTGCAGCCTGGGATCTGACACGCATATGGTTTCTGAAACAGGAAAAGCACAATGAGTCTGAGAAGCATAATTGTACACAGCTAAGCCACAAAAAAGACATGGAAACACACGGCTATGGACACAAAGACAGTAATTATTGCATTACGGCCGCATTTATAATTGAGTAGCTATAATTATAGTTAATAAGAGACATTAAACACAGTGCAGTACATTTATACAAGCAACTATTCTGAACTGCTAAAGGAAATGTCCTGTTTGTGAAAACCTATATACTAATATACAGAATGATGACAATGAATCTGCATCACATTTTGAAGTATAAAACAAAAGGAGGGTGGGGGGTTGAAAACAAATAAATATTATTTTGCAAAAGGTGTAAAATGTGTCATTTTCTAGGTTACAAAAACAGTCTTGATTATCTCATAATTATTTACTCACCCTCCACAAGTTTAAGGGTTTCTTTCTTCAGATGAACACAAAAAAAGATGTTCTGAGGAACATGGGCAACCAAATCATTGCTGGTCCCCATTGACCTCTACATATCCTATAATAGAAGTCAATGGGGACCATTAACTGGTTACCAATATTCTTCAAAATATCTTCTTGTATGTTCAATGCAAAAAAAGAAACTCAAACCAGTTGGGAACAACCTGAGAAAATCTAAACAATAAAGATGCCAGGAAGAGCCAGTGAGGCGTGTTCTAGATAAGTAAGTAAGCAAATAATGTGTATTTATAAAGCGCATTTAATGTGTATGGCCATACACCCAAAGCGCTTCACAATCATAAGTGGGTTCTCTCCACACCACCACCAGTGTGCAGCATCCACTTGCATGATGCAACGGCAACTACAGGACAATGGCGCCAGTGCACTCACCACACTCTAGCTATTGGTGGAGCGGAGAGACAGTGATACAGCCAATTCAGTGGATGGGGATGATTGAGTGGCCATGATCGTAAAGGGCCAATGGAGGGAATTTAGCTAAGACATCGGGGTAATTTTATCAAATAGTGTTTGTAAGTAATTTTATAGAATCATCTTTTTGGTTCTCCAACGAACCTTGTAAGTGAAGAGATCCTCATAGAACAAATTACTTTTCAACATTTTCATAATCTTGATCCCATAATAATTTTTTTTCCAATATAATATTCAGTATATGGATGTTAATGGTTCTTCACAAAATCATCTATGACAATAAAGAATCTAAATTTCTAAGAGTACATTTTTCAGAGTTTACATGTACAAAATAGTCAAAACAAAGTTCAAGAGGAAAGACAGCATCCTACCTTTCAGCTGAGAGGACACAGGAAGAGGAAAGAAGAATACAGATTGATCGGTAAATGTCATGCAGGCATACAGGCAAGTATTGTACAAACACTCCTTTACTGGTTTACAAGAAACAAACTACTAAGCCAGTTTTATGTTATGTTGCAAATTTAATTACCTTTGAAGTGTTTAAACATACAGTTGAAGGTAAAATTATAAGCCCTTCTCTGAAATTACAATTCTTTTGGTTAAAAAAAAAGTTTAACAGAAAAGTTTAACAGAAAAAGTACATTGTCTATGTTTCCTATTTTTTTCTTCTGGAAAATTCTTATCTCTGTTTTCTGTTTAGCTGGAATAAAAGCAGTTTTTAATTTATAAAAAACACGTTTTAAAGTAAATATTTTTAGCTCCCTTTAAGATTTTTTTTTTCAATTGGCTACAAAACGTTTCTGTTTATTACCAGTTGTATTGAAATATTTTTAAAAGAATTTACATTCCACAGGGTGGAGGGCTAATATTTTTGTCTGATAAGATACATTAGTATACCTATGATTCTCACTGGTAAACTTGCAACCCAGGCTCATTCTGAAAATATACCACAATATACATTTCTGGAGAGTGCCAAATATGTCCCAGGAGCTCCGTTTTTTGCAGTTTTTGTTTTCTCGAATCCACCAGAGGCCGCTTTTTCTTCTGCGAGCGCCATCTGCATCTGCCGTTCTCGTGTAAATCCACCAGAGGCTGCTGTCAACTGACTGAATGACAGACTGACTGACCGATCGACTGACCAGATTGGCCAACTTCCCTAAACCCAACCGACAGTTTTAAAAAGCAATCCAGAAAAATAAAAGCCCTCGCCTGATTTTCAGCCCGTTTTCATATTTCACCACATTCTCACTATGGAAGCATACGAGTAGCATAATTCAATTCAAAATGTAATATGCAAAATGGCAATGCGATATGTTAAATGGCAATGTATTTCTGTATTTGAATTTGCATTTTTGCATTTCAGTTAGCAGTTAGAATTGATCCCTAAAACTGCGTGCGCGAATATCAAACCTAAGGCCAACTTTACTGAGCTAGGAGGTGATTGCTTTTCTAAAGTATTTCCCAGTTCACGCTCGAGGGCTCGTGCAGCTTCACGAAGCCGCTGAGGAACAGACTTCGCCATGTTTATGCTGCCAAATGTCCCAAATAGTCCTCGCGGCAGCTGTGACGACATAACCTAAAACCTGCCTTGCAGCAACGGTGGCCGTCTGTGGGCGTGGCCAGGCCAGAATGCATTTTCAATTTCAAATTGGCTTTCATTCGTCGCGATGTGTTAAATGAAAATGCATTATGTTTTTTTTATTTTCATTTTCATTCTGCAGCAAACATTGCACATATGTCTTGGAAAATGCTAACTGAAATACAGAAATACACTGCCTTTTACATATTGCATTATCGTTTTGCGTATTACATTTCAAAATTAATTTTGCTACACACATCCCATGCTGTTATGCTGAAAATGTAATCCTGCGTTTCCTAGACGCGAGCGTAAATGCATTTAGGACAAATAACATTTAAATGATCATTTTGCTACAGTTTCTGCTTGTACTTTATTCACATCAAATTTAGTTTGTGTATAGCATTTTCAATTTAATTTAGCTACTTATAAAGCTTTAAAATGTGGATACAATTTACATATTAAAACAGTGTTTGAAATGAGAAATGCAAACAATGTAATTTAATTTACATTTTCATTCTGCACCAAACATTGCTCATATGTCTTGGAAAATGCAAATTCAAATACAAAAATACATTGCCATTTAACATATTGCATTGCCATTTTGCATATTACATTTTGTATTGAATTATGCTACTCATATGCTTCCATATCTCACTCTGTTATTTACTTGTTTATTTTATTTTTTGGATTCTATTTTTGTCTTACCTTCTTTCTGGAACATTTTTTTCGTTGGACTTGAAATCCTGCTGTCGTGGTCAGCTTCTCTCTGTATCTCAAGTCCGCCAACATACAATTGCCAGTCTAACTAAACAAACTAGTAACAGCTGAAAAGCCATCTTTATGTAGGTAAGTGCTCAGCTGATAAGCGCGAAAAGGAACAGCATCATACCGCCTTGTAGCGTTAATTTTAAAGATGAAATGCGTCCATACATAATTCTGGCTACATTATTTACAATCTTCAGAAATGTATATAGGGCTACGTTTTCAAAATGAGCATATGTTGCAAACTTCATTGAATCAAGTCTTTCAATTCAAAACATGCAGAGGTGATTTTCTCCCATGCATTTTACGCTGCTCTTTTTTTTTCTAAAACAGAGGCAGTCATTAAAGTGAAAGTGGATAGGCTTCCTTTATTAGCTCTCCTTTCCTACCTTCCCTCGTTCTCTAAATAACGCTGTTTTTACAAGCCGCTTGCGGGGCAGCTCGTCTCTGTGCATTTATTTGTTTTCACTGTGCAATGCCACATAATCCCCCTGCCATTTAAACGCACCGAAAACAGAAAACGAGAAAGCTTGGGAATGGAAAAAAAGGAAAATAGGCTGTCAAGGATAAATATCATTACAGTGGGAGTGATTTTTTTCACTGTATATGAGGCGTGTGGGAAGGCTGTGACAGGGTTAATGTGCAGCGGTGGGCATCTGGAGTCGGGGGCCTAATTGACCATGGCAGTGTGGTGGTAGCGCAGCGCTGGAGCTCTGCTGAGATGTGATACAGCACAGTGTTTGCCAGTTAGTGAGGAATTACTAACTCAAGCTTTCCCTGACTTTTATTTTTCCTCACATTGTTGGAGTGGGATGCAAGACATGCCTGCTTCTCACTGTGAGTTGCTTTTTCTGTCTCTCTCTGCCATGTGTCGTTGCTCTTCCAAACGGAGCATGGTGTTAAACGATGTATGATATATAACCCGTTTTACTTCATCAACCCATAGAGACATATCTTGAAGCATGTTGTGAACATTTGGGTCAAGGGAAGGTAGCAAACAGCACATTCATGGGTTTTTTAAAAGCTCAGTTTGACTGGGAGTTTAAAACTGTTATGAGTTTCTTTCTTCTGTTAAACATACAATAAAAGATATTTAGAAAAATGTTGTAAACCTGTAGCCATTGACTTCCATAGAAGGAAAAACAAATGCTATGAAAGTCAATGGTTATAGGATTTCAGCTTTCTTCAAAAAATCTTCCTAGAAATGTAACAAGGGGGGTTGGGGGGATTGACCCCTCAATTAATGCTTGATACCCCCCGAAGCGTATCAAAACAGCATGTATAGGGGGTCAGTCCTTTAAATAGTGAGAAATAGATTGCTCTGATCTGTATCTTAAATAATATTAATAATTAAAACAATAGATAATATAAACATACATTTGACCAAGTTAGACCTACAGTAACTTCTGAAATAGCATATCAGATGGCACTGTAAGTCAGAATACACTAAATATCTCTCAAAACACTGAAAACATAAATACATTTTATAAATAAATTAGATGTAATTAAAATAAATACATTTGATTAATTGAAGCGTGTTTTACATAAACTAACATTACTAAAAAAGTTGACCCCCCTGATCGTCAATGTATAATTCGCACCCTGTTTAGAACCACTACGCTTTTCAGTATTGAGCTAGATTAGTTTCAAAAATAATACATTTGCAAATTAAAACTCATACATGCACAGCACAGTTCACATTTACAAAATCCAATTTGTAAACTAAAACACAATTCATAAATACAACACAATTTGTAAATTCACAAGTACAAATCATAAATATTTTTTGCCAAATGAATTGAATTTGCGTATTTTTTTATTGTGTTTGAATTTACGAATTGGATTTGTGTATTTTTGAATTGTGTTCTGAATTTACGAATTGGATTTGTGTATTTTTGAATTGTGTTCTAAATTTATGGATTGGATTTGTGTTTTTTGAATTGTGTTTGAATTTATGAATTGGATTTGTGTATTTTTGAATTGTGTTCTAAATTTATGGATTGGATTTGTGTTTTTTGAATTTTGTTCTGAATTTACGAATTGAATTTGTGTATTTTTGATTTGTGTTTTGAATTTATGAATTGGATTTGTGTATTTTTTAATTGTGTTTGAATTTATGAATTGGATTTTTGTATTTTTGAATTGTGTTCTGAATTTATGAATTGGATTTTTAAATAGTGGTTTGAATTTACAAAATAGATTTGTGTATTTTTGAATCGTGATTTGAATTTCCAAATAGATTTGTTTATTTTTTAATGAATTTATGAATTGAATTAGATTTTTTTTATCGTGTTTTGAATTTCCGAATGGGGTTTGTGTATTTTTGAATCATGTTTTAAATTTATGAGTTGGATTTGTGTATTTACGAATTGTGTTTTGAATTTACAACTTGGATTTTGTAAATGTGAATTGTGTTGTGGATGTATGAATTATATTTTGTAAATGTATTATTTTTTAAACTGATCTGGCTCCATACTTCAGCAGTTGGAATTTTTAAGCAGAACTTAAAGGCTCCATAGAATCTCAGTTTAGTTTAGGAAAAGCTAAACAAGCTAAAACCGAGTCTGAAAATTATCTTACTAAATTTTGTATACAAATTTAGATTTTTGGAATAACTTTTGGGTAATTAAGCGTTATTAAACAACAGCAGTAATCTATAACTTATACCAAAAATGGCAATGGACATCATAATTTAACCAAACGGCCAGCCAAAATACATCTAAAAGGGTATACACGACAATTATTTTATGAATCTGTTTCATTACTGTGAATTGTCCAAATTAACTGATACACCAGAATGAATATCATATAGGTATAGTATAATATTGCGTATTAATTATTTAAAAAAAACATTATATAATAACTTTTAGGACGAATAGATTTAATATAATATAATGAATCAACTAAAATGAATCAACTTTTTATATTGAAAATATTCATAACAACAAATTGCTAAATATGAGAGGGAGGAGCGTTCAAAATGAACAGAGTCATTGGAAGAAGGGCTTTTTTCACAGCTACATATGACAATGATAAAACTCTTTTCAATGTAACTGCTGTCATACTTTGAAGAAGGATTAAGTAATTAGAGATACTAATAAATTCAGTAGCATTACAACAAGTTTGCATGGTTCGGAAGATTCAAAAAAGCCATTATTCTCCTGAATTTTACAGCATTTCTATCAAGTTTAAGGTCAGGTACTCACAGTGTCCAGATGTGTGCGCTGGTGCTTTGCCCTATCGCTGGAGTTGCTGAAGGCTTTCTGACAGCCAGGGTGCTGGCACAGATATGGCTTCTCTCCTGTGTGACTCCTCAAGTGAATCTTCAGATTCTCCAGCCTCGAGAAGGCTTTGTTACACCCTTCAAACTGACAGAGAAAAGACACCAGTCAACATTAACAAGTCCTTCCTTTCATTCCTTTACAGAAGTGAGGATAGATGATGGAGCGTGGTGTTTGTTAGATGTTGTCTTAAGTGCGTGAGAGATGCATTTAGATCACAATTTAAAATTATTAATAATAATGTATTCAATTTGTCATGATATGACAAAGCTGATTCTTACACATTTTCTAGAGTCAAGTTTAAGCATTTTTCAAGCACTTTCAAACGTTTCCGGTATATTTAAAAGTGTAGCAAATTACATATTTACATACAAAGTGGTCAACACTTGAAGTGGATCAAAACCTTTCATCATAGTTGTCCTACACTGTAAATATAACCCAAATTTTACAAAAATATCTAAAACTTTTCCGATATTTTTTTGTCTTTTCAAATTATTTTCAAAACTCAGTAAAATGTCAAACAATCTCTCTAAATTAACAGTTTGACTTTCAATTTAGGTAATTTATCATTACAGACAAATTAATGTCATTTTTGTTTTTATACAGGGAAATTGCTGTATAAATTATACAGTATTATTTTAGTTATTTTAAATTATATTTAAAACTCTGTAAAAATGACAAACAATATCTTTAAACTAACAGCTTGACTGTTATTTTATGTACTTTATAATTAATGACAATTTACAGCAACTTGTCTGTTTCATACCATAAAATTGCTGTATTATTCAGTGTTTTTTCCTGTTTTTTTAAAATACATTTAAAATTATCTAAATCAAAATAACAAATTGTAATTACTTGTGCACCTCGCTATATTAAGGTTTATGACCATACTAACAATTTTTTAAATGTTTTTTTATTTTATTTTAAAGTTGTAAGAAATTTAATCAGTTGTTTTTTTCCAGACTTTTTGATCCAAAATAAAACTGTTCAATTACAACCTTGAACATGTCTTGACATTTTATTAAAGGTGTTTAATTGTAATGATTTAGTGAAAATTCTGTTAAATAACATTGTTTTCTCTTAAACTTTTAGTGCACTTTATTGATGGTGTTCGATCATAATAAGATCTGAAAAGTCTGGTGTTGTTTTGTTTCTTAGTGTGTAACTTTATTGAACGTATTTGACAGTAATATAGGAAACATCTGTAAAATAACAGTGTTTTTCTGTAAACATCTTAATGAAAATTTATTTAGATTTATTATTTTTTATTTTTTTTTTAACAAATAAATTTTCCCGTAATTTTATGGTTTTTGTTTGCTAGCCATAGCTGCCAGTCATTTGACCTGATGTGTAAATCTAACACCCATGTTGACAACTGTAAATATTTCATCACTACAGTATAGTATAGTATAGTATAGTATAGTATAGAATAGTATAGTATAGAACAGTATAGTATAGTATAGTATAGTATAGTATAGTATAGTATAGTATAGTATAGTATAGTATAGTATAGAACAGTATAGTATAGAACAGTACAGTATAGTATAGAACAGTATAGTATAGTATAGTATAGTATAGTATAGTATAGTATAGAACAGTATAGTATAGTATGGTATAGTATAGAACAGTATAGTATAGTATAGTATAGTATAGAACAGTATAGTATAGTATAGTATAGTATAGTATAGTATAGTATAGTATAGTATAGCATAGCATTTTGATGGCATGTTTGTCCCAAGCACAACAATAAATTAATGTCACAATTACTCTTTATTAAGATATTTAAATATTGAATTATCATTTTCTATTTAGTCAGATAAATTGTTATGAAAGCACTTTCAAGTATTTTATCCAAAATTGATGCACTTTTCAAACTTTGAAAACTCTAGATTAAAATACAAACATATTTAAAGGTTTCCAGCACCCTTACAAACCCTGAACCAATCAGAATCCTTCAATTGCGCAGAATAATGATGACCATGCCATGCCTCTTCAAATGGCACCAAGTAATGATTAGCTTTATGCGCGATTAATCGCTTAAATGAAATGCATTATATCCTATACAATCCTTTCTTGTAGCCCCTCCCACAGAACATTAACAGCCAATCAGAAGCCCTGGATAAGTCAGAATGGCAGCTTATGGAGGTGTCAGAGAGAGTGAAACCTGACATGGCAGCTTTGCTCTCTATTGTCCACTGACCTCTAACTGAGGCCCCGCTTCTGTCGCAGCTCCAGTTTCACTGAAGGAAAGAGCCTTCCATTCTTCTAATGGGCCCTCAGAACATCATTCGGGCTCTGGCCTCCTTTAATCACTCGCAAAGGGCTTGCTATTGAGGCCAGGCCATTTAATACGGGGCGAAACCCTAGACTGTCACAGTCGGGATATATTGAGTGACCTGGATTATACAGTGTGTGTGTATCTGGGTGTGTAAAATTCTTACTTGGAAGGAAAAGAATTTTCTAAAAGAAAGAAAGTAAATATGTGGATACATTACAAATATCACATATGATTAGACATACATCTAATCAGACATACGAAACAGGGTTTGCATTTGCATTGAATTGCTTTCAAATGACAATTTGCTGTGGGCCCTGACTTTAAAGATTCAAAACAGTATTAATTAAAAGTTGAATAAAAATCAATAAAACTTCAATAAAAACTATGTGTAAAACTACAGTTACTTAAATAAGGAAATTTAAATTTTGTGTGAAAATTTGAATGACATGTTTAGCCACAATAAAATTTGTGTACCTTCCTAAGAAGCTTACAATTTGTCAAATTATGCCAAGACTGTAGTAATATTATTTATGTTTGCATTTAGGATGAAAAGAAAACACTATGAAAGTAGGTCATTTTTAATATAAAACATAAAATATAAAAGTTATTACGTATAGAAATTACAGTGTACTGGGAAGATTCCGTAGCCTTTTCATTAATATACATTAAAAAAGTAATTTATTCCTATCAGGGAAAAATTTTCATGTAATTTCCCTGATCCTCATCATCCTTCAGAAATGATTCTAATAGGCTGTATTATTCATTTTATTTATTAAAATTGTAAAACACTGTTAGGCTCAAAAGGCTGTTATCATCCATTTACATGGTTTATCAGCTATACTAATAGAGACGACTTTAAATCCGTTCCAGATCTGTTTTACATTACTGTGATGATTGGGTTTTAGGGTTGGGGTAGGGGGTAGACGTTAATAAAATATAACTAATGGGAAGTTTAATAAATAATTCTCATGGTTTATCAGCTATACTAGTAGAGAAGACTCCAGATTCAGATCTGTTTAAACATTACTGTGATGATTGGGTTTAGGGCTGGAGTAGGGGTGGATGTTAATAAATTACAATTAAGGGAAAATTTTCGGCCACAGTGGCACGTAATCTATAGCTGATTAATTCAATTAAATTCCATTCATCTTTATTTCTATAGAGCTTTTACAATGTAGATTGTGTCAAAGCAGCTTCACATAGGAGATTATAGTAAATTGAAATTGTGTCAGTCCAGTTTTCAGAGTTGAAGTTCAGTTGAGTTCAGTTCAGTATGGTTTAATTTTCACTGCTGAAAGTAATCATGTGGAAGTATGATAACAGCAATCTGCAGAAGGCCCCTACTGGCCCATATGTATCAGCTGACAACCACTAATAATGCACATTCAATTGAGTGATAACATTCGAATCAGCTGAACATTATTCAGGGTTTTTTTATGTTTACTTTACACAATTTAAATACAATTTAAAGGGGACCTATTATGCCGCTTTAAAAAGATGTAAAATAAGTCTTTTATGTCCCTAGAGTGTGTATGGGAAGTTTCAGCTCAAAACAAGCCATAGATGTCTGTGTCCCTTTTAGGATTTGATCCAAATTGTGCTGTTTTGGTGACTGTCACTTTAAATTCAACAGAGATTGTGCTCTAAGCACTCTTTTCAAAAAGAGGTGGAGCGATAAACACCTATGTCAACATAGTGACAGATTGAAACTCTAAAAGAAGGGTATAAACGAAGGTTGGACCCAGCTCCAAGTGAGCGGGCTTTGAGCTACAAGTGGGCTGTACAATCCTGGAGCTTTTATTTATTTAATGTCTACACCTACCCCAACCCTACACTCAACCTCAGTAACCTGTTGTGTTTTATTAATGTCTTATTTAAAAAGCCCCTATTATGGGTTTTTGAAAATGACCTTTCTTGCCGTGTGTAACACAGCTCTAAATGAAGTGAAACATTCAGCTAAGACTTAAATCTGAAAGTGCACCGCTTTTAAAACTATTGATTCATCTATCAAAAAGTCGGTTTAAACTAATCTTCTTGGTAACGAGTCTTTAGTTATGTGAGCATGACGTCGAAAAGGAACTCAAGCCCTGCCCATTTGTTGCGTACGCAGATCCGGGAAAATTGAAACCCCCGGCCTGCCCACAAACACTGTAGAAAGAAAAAGAAGACAAATACAGTAGCAGATCCCAGCTGAATCATGTCGCAAAGACGCTGTGCTCTGAAGTGTGAGGGAAAGTTAGTTTTATTTTCCCTACCCAAAAATAAGGCTGTGAAGAGTCAGTGGTTAAAGTTTATTTTTGCAAAAATACCTCAGCATTATAGCCCCAGCCTTGTGCTGTGTTCCTGTCATTTTTCTCATGAGTGTTTCACCAGTCCACACGCTTACAATAAGGCATTCGTCAGCCATTTGATAAAGGAAGACAATCAGAAAAGACTACTGATGTATGGGACTTTGTCAGAGCTTGACAGGAACTTTACAGAACACAGTTCATGGATCAGTTTGTTCCTCCAATTCACAAGTGTAAGTAACTTAAGTGTGATTAAATAGTTGTCTCATTGTTTTCTCTAGCCTGCAAAATATGTATTTAATTGAGTTTTGTTACTTGTAATCGCTCCACACAGCTTGTACTGTCTCTGGTTAAGTCTTTATATTCTCATATCACGTCTAAAACTAAGTTGAAAACGTGATGTTAGCTGCTATGTTTATAAATTTAAATGCGTTTGTGAACTCGTGATCCTCTGCCGTTTGTCATTGCTGTGGCCGCCGTCAGCTGAGGCGGTCACGAATTCAAAGTGTTTCTACAGACTTTTTCTATATAAAAACTACAGAGATTTTATGAAGTATGATTATAAAAAATAGAATAACCCGGAGGAAACCCATGCAAGCACAAGGAGAAAATGTGAACTCCGCACAGAAATATTGATTGGCCTGGTAAAGACTAGAATCAATGATGTTCTTGCTGTGGGGCAACAGTGCTAACCACTAGGCCGCCGTGCTGCCTATCTAAGAAAGGAGGAGGAGTAGGGAAGGAAGAGAGGATTCTACAAAACGAAGATGACTATGGTATGGAACTTAGGCTATTTATGGGGACTTGGGAATGGTCTAATTGGTGAATCATGAATTGAATAATGCAGGACCAACCGTTAGCAATCATAAGCACGTGATCCTCTCGAATTTAGTTTATAAATAAACTTCACTTAAACCCTTTATAAAAGTGATTTTTGCAAAAGAGGTCCCCTTTAATCCATTCTACGTCACAAAAATGCCATATAACATCTCTCTTGTAAAAAATAAAAAGTATACATCATCTAAACTCTGCTATTTAAAAATCTATCATTTTGAACTGAATCTGGCCACACGCTTTAAGACAGCACATGAATAAGTTCAGCTCACACAATGGAGCAGCGCAGCGGTTGAGAAACATTTACTTTGGGCTTTTGGACAGATCTCACAATGTCAACTTGTGTCTGTATTATTTCACAGCATGAAAACATCTCCGACCGTACCCACAACACAGAACTTAATAAAGTCTCCGAAAACCATTCAAGCCATATACTCACATATCATACCAGAGATATATGCCCTGCACTGACTCCTAAAATCTGGGTTTTTAAAACAAACACTGCGATTATGCACATCCCCGAATGTGTGTATTTATGTATAGGGGAAATAATCATTCTTTCACTGCTTTCTTTAATGCAATACAAATTTCAGGCTAAATTGAATATATGGGTCCGTGGAGAGAAGCCTGCTAATCGTGTAAAGCTTACCATTAACCTGAGGATCGGCTGCCAATTGAGCGAGGCGCAGAGCATTCTGGGATACCTTGCAAACACAGATTTGCATTCTGGGATGCCATGCAAACATCACACTCTGCCAGAGTTTAATCCACATGACAGGAAGGAATTTCTTTCTCTCGCTTAATGTCTCTCATTGTCCTTAGTGTTTTATTTTTGTACTCTTAAGAGCATAACATTCTTTTTTATACAGCGGCGCAAAAATGCATCTATATTTGCCAAGCATGGAACATCATTTTCCAAATAACTCTAATGCACGACTGACGTCAACATTTATCAAAACATCCCCAAATGTAAACCGAGGAATGCATGACTCCAGATGGCGAGTAAATGGTCGCATTTTGAGAGTTTTTTTTTCTGCCAGTACTGTGTGACTAGATTTTTTTAAACTCTTAAGTGATGACATTTGGTTGCATGTATGAGATACATCCTGAATGCACCAAAAAGGAATTGTCAATTGTTAAACTATATGCTGCAATAACCACTTATTAGCACTGCATGAGTTTGACTTACTGCATTTTTCTCGGACCAGTTGTTTTACATCAACTAAGAAGTACTGTTTAAGTTTTTTGCAGAGCTCTCTGATACAAATTAAAATACAGCAAATGACAAATAAAACTAGTAGTGAGACAGGTGTGGTTAAGAATGTTGTGGCTAAAACTGTCAAACTGATGTCAACAGAGAAAGATCGCCACTCCAGAGCAAAAGCAAATGGTCAGATTTTTTCAGCGTAGTCCCTTTATTCATCAGGGGTCGCCACAGTGGAATAAATCACCAACTTATCCCGCATATGTTTTACGCAGAAGATGCCCTTCCAGCTGCAACCCATCACTGCGAAACATCTATACACACTCATTCACATACATACACTACGGACAATTTAGCCCATGTCTTTGGACTTGTGAGAGAAACCGGAGCTCCCAGAGGAAACCCACATGAACTCGGGGAGAAAATGCAAACTACGCACAGAAACAGCTGACTGAGCCAGCCGAGGCTTGAACCAGCGACCTTCTTGCTGTGAGGCAATCGTGCTACCCACTGCGCCACCAGGAAGCCCAGATTTTGATAAAGATTTGGTAAAGATTTCAAAAATATGAATACATTTAAAAATCACTAAATTAACTCGCTAATTGTTCACCTTAAGAATAACAATGTGGCTAGCAAAATAAACACTGTAAATTTAGATTTCACAAAGACTTCAACCCAATTATGTTTTTTTTGTTTGTGAAAGTAATTAATGTATGATTAGTTACATTACTTTTACAAAAATTGAGTAAACCTGTTGCCTTAAAAGCAACAAGTTGATGAGTTAATTTATTTTATTACGCACATAATTTTGTTAATAATTTTAAAGCAATGTGTTTGCTCACTTCAAGTAAAGTAAATTATTTCATTTAAAAACAACAGGTTTAATTGCTTTCTTAAGAAAATTAAATTAACTACAATAATATCAGACTGCAGACTTGCATAAGCAAGCTGAGACATGCAGCCTCAGACACAATGCACTCAATGCAGCTAGTGACGTTACTGTAAGGGTGGGGGCGGGGTTAGGTGTGCACATTAAAAATATTGCATGCAGCCAGCTTACATCTGCACTTCGTCTGCAGCCAGACCCTTTTTAATAACTTAAGTTTATTAATAAACTTATTTCGACAGGATTATGTGCTTATGATTGACCACAGCTGGTCCTGCATTAGCAACGCAAGATTCACCAATCGGATGTTTCCTAACTCACTATAAATAACCTTAGTTATCTTCATCTTGAAGAATCCCCCCTTCCAACCCTACTCTTCCTTTTCCTTGACAGGGTGGCACGGAGGCCTAATGGTTAGCACTGTTGACTTGGAGCAAGAAGGTCATTGGTTAAAATCCCTACATGGCCAGATGTTTCTGTGTAAAGTTTACATGTTCTTCCTGTGCTTGCGAGGGTTTCCCCCCTGGTTTTCTGGTTTCCTTCCACAGTTTGAAAACATCTCTTCTGGAACAGTAGAGACTTTATAATCAATTATCAGCTAAGTGTGAACCCTTGAATTGCTTTATTCACAGTATTTGAACCAACTTAAAACAACTAAAGCATTTTTTTTTTAGTTTTTTAGGTAAGAAAATTTTCCAGAATACACCTGCCACAACTGCAGTATTGCTGAGCCCAGAAGTAAAGAGATCCACAAATTAGTTTTTTTTTTCATTATTACGAATTTTTACGACAAAAAAACACGTTTTAATATATTCATAACCATGTTTGTGCTTTACCATTATGCTTAAAAAAAAAAAAAAACGCTAAATTTCGCGATCTATAATCCCTATTGATAACTCCTGTACAGCAGTCCCACAACATTCTGTAGTGTAGTGTAGATGTAGTGCTGTCTCAATTCTTAGGGGTAAATTTTGAAGCCCTTCCCCTTAACCCTCAGCTGTAAGAGCCAAGGTGAAGTAGAAGGGGTACAAAAATAGTATTGTGATTTGGCCTAATTGAAACCACTGACAAAAATGTGGTATATATATATACATTATGTTAGTATCAAATATTTTAAATGAGTTTTTTAAATGCATCTGGGAGATAATCTTCTGCATATTAAACATATGCCAGAGTAATTGGCAGTTCATTCCGCTGTGGTGATGCCAGAAGGATAGCTACATTTAGTTTTCAAAGTGAACACTACAGGGCAGTATGATGGCGCTTCTTTTTACGCTTAATAGCTGACCGCTTACCTCCGTATGGACAACTTTCCCAATGTTACCAGTTTGTCCAGTTAGTTCGCCATGTACGTCGATGAACTTGAGACGCAGAGAGGTTTGTTTTCACTGACCACAACGATGGGGTTTAAGTCGTTTTAACGTCAGGTGGTTCCAGAAAGCAGGTAAGACAAAAACAGAATCCAAAAAATAAACAAGTAAACAACAAAGTGAGAATGTGGTAAAATCCCAAACCGTGGTAAAAATCAGACGAGTGCTTTTCTTTTTCTGTATTGCTTTTTAAACCTGTTGGTTGGGTTTAGAGAAGTGGGTAAGTGGGTCAACCTGTGCTTTTGAAAGCAATATTTGTTGGGTTTAGGGAAGGAGGATGGTGGGTCAGTTAGTCAAACAGTCAGTCGACAGAGGCCTCTGGTGGATTTATGCAAGAGTAGCAGGTATGAATGGCACTCGCGAGAGAAATTTGAGATGTCCGAAAGCATACACAGCGGCCTCTGGAGGATTTGCAGAAACAAAAAAACGCCAAAAATGTAGCTCCTAGGATGAATTTGGCACTCTCTAAAAATGTACATAGAGGTACATTTTCAGAAGGAGCCTGGGTTGATTTTTACAGATGGTTCGGTTTTTGTTAATGATAATAAATTTATAACTGGATCCCAACTTACATGCTACTTTTATCTCAAGCTACTCAAATGTTTTGTTATTTCTAAGAGACAAAATAATTTAATATTATTAATATTACATGTGCAGCGATGACAAATTCAGTGCTGCTGCCACCATCTGTTGAACTTAATTGAATCAGTGTCAGTGCTCTCAAATGTTAGTCATATTTTTTAACAAATAAACAATTATAAAGATCAGAGGCCCTAGATACACTAAGTTTATTTTCATTTTTAAACCGCTGTAAACCAACCACAACAGGTCTTAAGTCTCCACTGTGCTTTGATTTTATTTACAAAAACGGTTTAGCACACTAATCACATCAATTGCCATAAACGTGTTTAGCTTTCCTCTTTAAAAGCTTGTGTGTGAGGGTAAACAGAGTAATAACCGTTAAAAGCTGATGGTGGGAAGTCATTTGACGCCATCTTTCCGAAGTGGGCCTCAGGACCTGCTGTGTACACAAAAAGTGACAGTTCGGTCTGACAGTTGTGTCAGCCACACAGAGCCAATCAGAGATGATTGCAGGCCGCTCGACCCCGGTTTGATGACTCTATAGGAAATGAAGCGTGATTGCGGCCGAAAAACATCCAACAGGGCATCAGGCAACTAAAAGCTGTAGTATAAAAAAAAGAGTTCAATAATGCCCCTGAATACCTGCAGAAAACAAGCCAACCATTATGGCACATTTCTGACGATGATGCCACATTGAGCAGACCGGGACGGAGAGAAAGAGAGAAAATGTGCTTATTATGAGAATTGCATTCAGGCCACATTCTTTCCCAAGGAGTCAAAGGTCCACCGCTGTTCCCTTTAACATACAGAGGTGCTCAGAAACATAAAACATATTTCCCCATTATACTGTAACTACCAATCTCACCTTCCCTAAGGCATGCGTTTATTCTGACATTAAAACCTTTAGCGACTAACAAGCATTAAATACATTATTACTCGTAATTAGTGGGCTGAAAGGCAAATTTTAATGAGCACCATGACTTCTTTCTTAAAGTCTGACACATTTTTTGAAATTGCTTGTGACATCCAAATTGCCTCAGCACTTTTAGATATGCAGCACGGGTTCTGTCTGCAGAGCTCTGTGATCAGCACTTGTACAAAATCGATTCGGGTTCCTGTTGGATAAGGAGAGGTGTTACGAGGTTTACCGCTGAGCGCCTGGAGTAACTGCGACCTGTAAATGAGAAACCGCCGACACGTATTTCGGCACGAAGAACAGCGGAGCTCAGGCGAAGTGGCTAAAAACTACAGGCAAAAGCGAACATGTGCCTTTAATCTGGCTGTTTCCAAATGCCCCCTGGCAACCACAGCAAAGAGCAGAAAAACGTAAATGGATGAAATTATATCCATATGATTCAATGAGACAGCTAAGGGGAGACAGGTTTCTCATGCACTTCATCAGGGTACAAAATTAAACACAGCTTAGCTAAAACATTCGCATTACATAGTTTACACATATCATTTCCACATCCAAACGCCACTCGTTTTAGCAGCCAACTTCATCTGTTGCTAATAGGAGGCCTAATATGAATCAAAGATCTGGTTAATTTTGCACTTTCTCTCTCTTTGGGGTATTTCGGAAAAACATATTTTTTGGAACGAAGCTCAAGTCAATTCACATTCGATTATTGTCATGAATCTTTTGATTTTGCTTTGTTACTCTTACGCCCGCTGCTTTTGCATTTCAAAACATTTGATTTGTACCTGATGTGATGCGTACACCAATCCTCAGCTGACAAATGTTGTCCAGATGGGATCGAAGGCTTGGCCGATACACCGGCGGAGGAAGTAGTCATGTAAATGACTAGCAAAATTGCTCTGAACAGCCTTTTTTCTTCTCATGCAACACTGGTTCAACCAGATTGAAACCCATGTAGATTGTAGATGGGACCTTCACAGGAAGCAACCTATGATGACTAAATTGGGCCTCTCGCATAGTCATTACTCACCCCCCTACTTCACCTTTTTGAAGGAAATTGTATTGAAGGTGTATTATGGATTCTGACCTCGCCGCTATGGAAGTCGGGCATTATCAGCTTATGCTACATGTGGAAATCCTGAAGGAGAACATGCAGGAAACATGTGGGTCTTTATGGGAGCACTTAACCCAACATTGATCTGAGGTACATCGTCAAAGTGTTACCAGCCAGGAGACAAAGCATCCAGCAAAACTAGCTGTGGCCTAAGAAAAGGTTCAAATTTACCTTTCCAGGTCAGATGCTGCTTCTTCAAGTTCCTTCCTAAAAGTCATGATCAAACATGAACTTTCTTTATCCTCCCAAACCTGCTGCAGTAATCTGAATTTATGACAAGGTGGCATGATCACTAATGCTTCCTGAAGACAGATTATTGCAGTAAAAGTCATCTTTGTACCATAAGCTTTTTATGAAATGCATGGTCATGTTTCAGGCTTCATTCCAACATCATCCATTCTGATTTTAGTGGTTTAGTGGTTTATGGGAAAATAGTTTTCTTTTACAGCTACCAAACTGTATTGAAACAATATGAAGTGTTTATGCAATGTGAGTTTAAGATCCTGAATCTATCAGAGATAACCTGAATCACAAATACAGGGTTTTTCCTACCTGTCCTTTCAACAAAGGTGTAGATGTCACTGCATCACATTTAAAAACAACAATACAATTCATTATTATAATAAATAAACTATTTAACAAGGTGAAACGCCTCACTTTAGAACTGAGGCAGAATGCAAAGAGTGTAATGTTGCTGGTGTGTTTATACTGTTGTGTTACATTAAGCTGCTATTATTGTAGTAAGATGAATCAAAAGATAAAAGATAAAATCCCGACATACAGATTAATGGAATCATTTATCTTTGCATCACAGAAATAAATGACCTTTTACAAATATATTCAAATAGAAAACAAGTATTTTGAATCATTTTAAATTCAAGGCAGGGTTGGGTGATGTCGACCAATTTGACATTGTATGATGTCTAATGTGAAACATTGTAATGGACGATGGCATCGTCATCGTAGACGGTGGTGAATTAATTATTTGTAAATACTTAATTCATAACAAATAATTATTTGTAGCCTACAATTTCAACTACCTGACCCCCATGGTCTTTGTTTTACCCATACTTAAATCATAAATAAATAAATTTAAGTTACACACAAATTACCACCTGTCAATCACTTTTTCCGCGGGGCTCTGGCCTGAATAGTCAGAGTGATCTGTGTCGTTATAATGGTGTCGACAAACTTGGTTGGTAAAAAGGTGTACAACCAACAGAAACCAACCAACAGTATCTGAGGTTTTCGCTAAAATGACTAGGTACAAGCGTGAAAGTGAAAGATTGAAGCAGTGTACTGACGCTGTGACACTTTACCTGATAGATTCAAAAGACCAAGTCGTTAGATAGAGACAAGATTAATTAAATATCACATTTAACAACTACAGTGAGATGCAATCCAGTGGTATATCCTTTCTAAACTGTCCGACGTGCACTGCTCTCTGGGGTTTTGTGCTCAATGCACCCGCTGACTGCCTGGAGCTCAGACGTGCGCATATGCTGCAGTGCATGAGAGTGTGTGTGTGTGTGTGTGTGTGTGTGTTTGTGTGTGTGTGTGTGTGTGTGTGTGTGTGTGTGTGTGTGAGTGAGTGGTGACGTGATGTGCATTTTCAGCAGTATAGTGTGGACGGTAGACATGGGCTGGTATAAGATTCTGACGGTATGATAAACTTGGATAAAAATATCATGGTTTCACAGCATATATTCTTTTTAAATGTCTGGGTGAAAACAAAAACTTTTTTCCCCATTGAAAACAATATATTTTATTAATTGAAAGATTTAAAATATTTTGGAGCAGTAAACATGTCAGGCTAAATTATTCACACAGAATAAAATAATAAAACACTGATTTTTTTACAATTTAAAACAGCATCTTTGGATATTTTTTTCTGCTGAAGATACTGTTGTCCTAAAAAAATGTAAATAAAAAATCTTACACACACCTCAGGAACTGTATAACAGAAAATTTTGGCGGTTTTAAAACCTTGACTTTTCTAAACTGCGGTATACCTTAAAATCGGTTATCATCCCATGCCTAGTGGACAGAAGTCTGTTCAGAAATGCGAGATGAAACACCAGTGTGGACGTAGATGATTTTCGTTCTAAAATGTAATTTTAAAACTAAGATGTATTAGTGTAAACTGGGCCTAAGTGTGTATTTTACACGAGTGGGTTGCTGCTGCGATGGGGGCGGGGCGAAGGATCGGGATGCCAGCTCAACATTGTGATGTCTATCGATCATCGGCGATAGACGATGGTATCGTCTATTAACCCAATTCTCATTTAATTTATTACAGTTCCTGTTCAATTTTATTTATATTTAATTAGAATCTCCTTTGGTTCTACTTTATATTAAGTGACCTTAACTACTACTGTAGGTATGTACATAAAAAATAAGTACAATGTATTGTGTTCATATCGTATTACACAATTGCACAATATCGTATTACACTATTGACCCAATTCTCATTTAATTAATTACAGTTCCTGTTCAATTTTATTTATATTTAACTAATGTACAGTAAAAACAGCTTTGTTGAGCATTAGAATCTCCTTTGGTTCCACTTTATATTAAGTGACCTTAACTACTACTGTAGTTATTTACAAAAAAAATAAGTACAATGTGTTGTGTTCATATCGTATTACACAACACTTAAGGGGCTATTGAGGTGGGATTTTGGTAAGGCTGGACACAGGTTTGGTGGTATGAGTTGGTTTAAATGTGGATTAAGACTGTAAGGATGGCTCAACACTGTGTAATAAACAAATGTAATAACAGAATTTTCTTTTCAGCTTAGTCCCTTTATTAATCTGGTGTCGCCACAGTGGAACGAACCGCCAACTTTTTCAGCATATGCTTTACTTCCAGCTGCAACATGTCACTGGGAAAGATCCATACAAACTCGTTCACACACATATACTACGAACAATTTAGGCCTACCCTATTCACCTATACTACATGTCTTCAGAAAGTGTGTGTGGGGGAAAGCGGAGCTCCCAGAGGAAACCCACACGAACACGGGGAGAACATGCAAACTTCACACAGAAATGCCAACTGAACCAGACGGGGCTGGAACCAGCAACCTTCTTGTTTTTAAACAGTAGCATATCTGTTTTTTTTTAAGAACTAAAAATGGAAAATAAATGAAAAATATAATCTTTGGAGCTCTACAGACCCGAAGACCAGCTCCATTAACCAAAATGTCAAATTGATTAAAAGGAACACTCCACTTTTTTGGAAATAAGCTCATTGTAAGAGTAAAGCTTTACATGGGGAAATGATCATATCATCTCTCTGTTTTTCTTTTTTAGATGCTAATGGTCTAATTCGATTCAAGGATCTATGCTAAGCTAAGCTAAACCTGCTCCCGCCAGATCTGGAGATCAGCTGACTGGATTTTAAAATGGTAAAACTTAACTGTTTAACTCTAGGTGACTTGTAAAAGAAGTCTATTTCCCAAAAAAATAGTGGAGTGCTCCTTTAATCAGTGTTTTTTTTTTTTTGTTAAACCGAACACCACAAAAGCCAAAAGAAGTGTTTTCGGTTTCTCTGCAAGTACTGATGGACAGCAGGCACAATCTGTCACTCCAGTAACCGGCCTCTCACTCTCTCTCCTCTAAGCATCTCTAATAGCTAATTAGAGAATATTACACTCGCCCCGATGCCTTCACAATACCAGCGGGCCATCAATTATCTCCCCGTTTCGTGCAACATGAACCAGCACACAGTGAGATGCAATGAAACTCCTCAACATGATATGTGCAGAGTGTTCATGCCTGCGGAGGGACAAATCCAAAGTTTGACGCAGAGGCATCTCAGTGTCCATTAACGTCCGTCAGTCCCCATCTACTCACTGACACCTGCTAGCGTTCGCTTCCCAGCAGCGGTGGTGGATAACATGACAGAAACGCTGACTTTAATCGCTCAGAAACTTCCTCTTTAAGCCAGAAGCAAGTCACTTTTAATGTGTTGGAGAGTGAGTTTCGCCCTTTTATACTTGATTTATGGCACTTTCTGACATCATGTAAACTCATAATTCTCATATGTGAGCTATTTATTTTTTTTTAAACTGTCTGTCAGGGTCATGCTATACTTCATCAAGTTCAGACGTGGTGCAAACTGTAGACAAAATACTTAAAAAGGCCACAACTCATAACATTTCTCATTATAAGACTGTCAGACACATGCATATTATAAACCCTAAATGTTTTTTCAACAGGAATGCATTTCAGTATGTGACTTAAATTGAACTAAACTGCCTTTAATTAACAGGGAATAGTTCATTGAGGGTTTTACATTAGCAAATGTTATCAGTAATATGCACATACTTGCATAAATCTTACATATTTAGTCAAAATCTGGTTTATTATTCTCAAACAAATAATAATTTTACGTGCATTAAAACTTTCCATTATTTTTTCTTTATGATATATTGACTGATGCATTATAATCCTACACAGAATGTACTAAAGTAATGATAATATTTAATTTAAAGACATAATTAGACAATTGTTCTTAAGAGAAAACCTGAAAGGTGTTTCAAAATATGGAATTTCTTTATACTGTAGCTGACTCAAGCTATGCAGAGCTAGTGTTTCTTCCCATACCATTAAACTTTCGGTGAACGGTTTATATAACGTTTTTAATTTTATAAGGTTCCTTTTACAGCATCAATGGTGTATTGTAGTTAAAATATAATCAGTTAAATAGACTTCAGCATTCATTTAGTTGTTGAAGCGTAAACCGAGATTAAAAGCTGTTCACGCGCACGCAATTTTTTCTTTATTAGTTTTTCGTGTAACAGAGCCCAGCTAGCAAAGTGCTATGCAAGTAAACCTCACTTCTCTGACCTCAAAAGGTGCTTTAGAGACAGATGCTAGAGGTCATGGTCTTTAGCCTCCTTGTTAGAGCCGACTCCTATACAAAGAATCACCAGTTAAATCCCAGCTCATCATTATGATATGGGGATGGTTAGGAGGCCATGATGGACAGGGGCAAGTCGGCAAATTTGGCCAGGATGCCACGGTTAAATTCTAATCCTTTCTGAAGGAGGGATTTTTAAAGACCACAGAAAGTCAGGACCTCAGTTTGATGTCTAACCCGAAAGACAGCACTCACTGAGCAGTATAGAGTCCTTTTCACTGTACTGGGGCGTTAGGACCCATTATTGTCCTTATTGGCCCTCCATAGTTTAGGCACACTTTTCCAATTGGAACTGATGTTTTTCATCAGATTGCACCCCAGAAGTCATCATTGTGCCAATATTCTTCATAAATAAACCTTTTTCATATGTCTAAATAGTATGGAGGGTGATTGGTGGCAAAAATATTTAAATGAAACCTGAAATTTGTCAGCATGCATATCTGTACATGCCAATATGCTTTACAGATAAATATGTCTAATATTTACTTCTATGTATCTCGACATAATATAACCTCACATTTGCAAACACAATCACATATATATTTATATAAAGAAGTGCACTTTCATCAAACTGCATGCATTTAATTAAATAACTATGTCCTTAATGGCCCTCCATAACTTTGCTCCACTTTTCCATTAGAAAACTGCCCACTTTTTGAGCTGCAAGCTTCATATATTGCAATATACTGACTACATAAAATAGCCAATAGGTCTGGTGAACAAAACCGTCTTCAGTGTTTTTAACTTAATTGGGGTGAAAAACTGATTCCAAGATGGCAGCTTAAACAACAGTTGCGTTAATCAGATAGCCCAGGCTACTGTATTCAATTATCATTATTTATGACGAAGGAGCATTTTATCCTTTGTGGTACTTGCTGCACAGTTTGCTTTGAGTTTAGACTTTTTGAAGTATTCGATCACATACCTCAAAGGAACACGAGCAGGAATAAAAATCTATTTAAAGAATCGATAGTGGCAAAGTGGCTCCTTCAGAATGTTCACTTTTGTATATGAAGGATTTACTGTATATCCCTGACAAATACTATATGTTTTCCTTTCACTGTGTTCTTTAAATTGTAAGCTTTACAAGACAACTGATGGAATAAAGACATTTAAATGTTCAGATTCGTGCTATTAAACCTTTCCATTCATTTCTTTTAATAATCTACTGAATGATGCATTATTATCCAGCACATGCATTGGCTTAATACCGAAAAAGGGCCAAATTTCATAACATGTCTCATTATATGACACTGTCAGACACAGCATAAACTCTCCAGACTAGGGTTGTAACAATATACCGGTATGACGGTTTACCACGATTTGAACGTGCACGATTATCATACCATGAACAATTTCATATCAACGGTTTTAACCTTTAACGGTTTTCTGTCTCCTTAAAGACCGAGACAGCCGCCCGCGGCTAAAAATAAGTTTAATAAGTCTTAAATGTTTAATAACTTTTGATCCGCTGATCCGATTCATACAATTCAAAGATTGGCATAAAGAAGAGAATCTCAGCTTTCCAGTGCTGTATCACATAACATTCGCGGACTTTCAGAGGCTCCGGAATCAGTGCGGTTACGTCATCAACATTTGACAACGCTGATTTGACAAAGAAACGCTCGTCACTGTGTCTCCGGACAAATCAGACATGATACATTGATGCATTGTCCCTCCTCCATGCCCAGATTGGTTTAAACTCGCTATATCACAACCAATAAGCATAGGTTTCGCTTTTGTTTGTGGACCAAGCTTTTTGAACAACACGGAATGAGAGATAGGCATACATTTCTGCGCGGCTAAATAAAACGCAAAAAAAAAAGTTTTGCATGAAATAATTCTCATACTAAGTACTTTTGCATGCACAGCAGCACAGAAACATGACAAAACAGTGACACAGCAAAGACGAACTGCTGCTCTTGCTTTTTTCAAAAGACACAAATGAAGATGCAGCTGTTTGTCTGCATTGCAGACAACCATATCCAAATCCATATCGATAGACAACCATATCCATGCTGGCACATAAAACCTAAGGATGTTCCATATTGAATCTAGTTTCGTTATGTAACTATTTATAGTATAGTAAATATTTATATCTATTTTTTACTGAGGATTTGCACCATGTTTATTTGGACTTTATTTGGACTTTGACACATTATTTATTATTTTCTTATTTTTATTTGTTCATTGTAAGTGGTGTTGTTTATAGTAACTAAAAATATATTATTTGGAAAAAGTCAAATTTGCTTCACTGTTCTATTATTTTGTAACATTTGTAACATACCGTATACCGTGAAACCGTCAAACCGTGGTATTGTTTTAGACGATTATCATACCGTGAAAAATTCATACCGTTACAACCCTACTCCAGACCGACTGTATTTCTCTTGCCTTTTCTTTCCGCTCCTCCACCCATGTTATGTAGAGTTGACACAGCTGGCTCCCTCTCATGCCCACTCTATAAGCTTCTCTATATCTCCAACCTGACAACAAATGAGCATCCTAGAGTACCTTTGTGTATGCCAAACCAAACAGCTCTACGCCAAAGTCTTTGTGAGATTAGTGACCAAAACAAAACCATTCAACTGGACAATAGGTCACTATGGCAGGATACAGTATAAAGTATGTGTTAAGTGTTTAGTTGATCCGAGTGACATCTGGCACAGTTGGATTGAAGAGTTGAACATTTACGCCTTCCAGATAAGTGATGAAATTCAACTACGATAGAGAGAGAGCTTGCGCTGTAGTCTTTTGGGAGCCTCATTGTTGCGTTTGTCCTTCAGGATTGTCTTGTTTTGTTATTTTCTGCTCAGAAGTGCAGCGAAAGAGCAATTTTTCAGGTCATATTTCAGAGCAGAACACGTTAATAATGAGATGTCATACAGAGTGACTCCATATTAAATCATGTGGGCTCACAGTGGAATATGAGGCATGGTGTTTTGCACTGAAAATAAATATGTACGTAATT